>NC_134354.1:594597271-594897271 GCF_048569485.1 Anomaloglossus baeobatrachus | reverse complement strand
CTGCATTATGTCAGGGCAGAGCACCTGATTTTGGCAATGTACCACTTACCGGACCACTTGCTGCAGTTTTGTTTGATCGAAGACTATCTTCTCTCTGCTCCTATATTATGCTGCTCTCAGATTAAATAGTAAAAACCTGCTGACAGATTCCCTGTAACTATGAATCTTATATACACTGGTTCTATGTAGGTCAGAATATCCTTGACATACATCAGAATTTAAGCGACTATTCGTTATTTTCTTGTAGGATATGACTGCATTTTTATGTCCTGAATAGTCTCTCAGTTCACTCTATTTCCCCACAATTTTTGTGGATGTCTCAAGTCATGCTTGAATTATGTAAACCTTCAATGCAACTGTTTTTAGTTATAGAAAAGATTTGTGTCCGTCTATCTGATACCAAACTGAAAGATATCCATTTATATGTCCAGAATCCACAGAGTTAATTTTCTTTATAAGAAATATGCTGCAAGGCTGGAGAGAAGCAAGAAGGTTGATGTAAGAACAAGAATAAACTGATAACTATCTGGTTACAAATTATGTCTTCATAAAATGTGCTGTGTGACATTTCATTACGCTGCCAATAAAAAATATTTCAACTTTCAATCTACTCTAGCAGCCGGTCACTAGAGTCTAATGTTACTCCAGGTCTTTGTCATTTAAAAGCAGTCTCTTGGCTTAAATAGAAAGCCCCAGGCTTATGGGGTGAATTGCTGTAAATCTTTTAGAAGCATCTCAACCAGTCCATGGGGCTTAACAGACAGTGATTTGGTGAATCATGGTCTAATGCATCTGAGAGATGTCTGCGGAGGACAAAAATGTAAATTATGATGCACCTTGTAATAATATTGTTCTTTGCCACCCAAGGAGAAAGGTGCAAGGTACACCAAAGTACATAGATATTAGAATGTGAACAACATTTCATAGACGGTGTTGTGAATGGAGAAATTAAGTAGTCCAACCAGAAAGCTGAGGCATGGACAAACTCTTATATAACAGCACATATAGCTGTCCAAAAGGGTGTTCATGATGTGTCCTGGCTCACCGTAAGGCCCCCTTCACACATCAGTGATTCTGGTACGCATGTGCTAGTTTTTATATGTACCAGAATCAGGAACATACGCAGACCAATTAAAATCAATGGATCTGTGCGCACAATGATTTCTCACTGACGTGTTTCCATGCACCGTACACGTGTGTCCGTTTGTTCCGCATGGAGACAAGTCAGTTTTTTTCAGGCATCACTGATGTCCCACAGACCACACGGTGGTGTGGTCTGTGAAACACATACCAGAAAAACACGTACATTTAAAATAAAAAACTTTTTAAACTCACCTTCTCCGTTGATGCTGTCTTCAGCCGCTGCTCTTTGCTTCCAGGCCGGATAATTATGCTCATACATATGCACTGCAGAGCCGATTCAGACGTAGCTGCAGAGGGGAGACAGTGGTGGCCACACACAGCATTGCGGGAGACTTCAGCACCATGGACAGCAGAAGTATGGACAGGTGAGCATAAGTTCCAATTAAAAGGGAGTAAATTTCAGCCTACCATAGCCATGTGATTCAAACCACCTAGGGTGCATGGATGAAGAAAAGGGGTGGTCCACCCCTGCAGAAGTCAATTTAAATAAGAATATGTGCTATCCGTGATAATACACGGAGATTAGGAACTTATGCTCACCTAAATAAGAGTAAGTGGTAATACAGCACCCATAGTACAGTCTTCAGTGACAATTAAGACATCCTTTATTCACAAAACATGTTAAAAATATACATGAATAAATTCAGAACTGCCTTACACGTTTCATGTCATAGAGACCCTTACTCATAGCCTTACTTACTTACCTATGAGTAAGGGTCTCTATGACCTGAAACACGTAAGGCAGTTCTGATTTTAAACATGTATGTTTTTAACATGTTTTGTGAATTAACCCCTTAACGACCGCCGATACGCCTTTTAACGGCGGCAAATTAGGGTACTTCTTCCAAACCGCCGCTTTTTAACGGCGGTCGGAAAAAAGGGTCTAGCGCCCCCCAGAGTCAGAAAATTTCCGGGGTCTCAGCTGCCGGGGGTAGCTGAGACCCTGGAGATCATGATTCTGGCCGTTTTTTCCGGTCCCCACTCACCTGATGACCGGTATACACCGTATACCGATGATCAGGTTACAGTAAATGACCGCGCCGGTAAAAAATCATTTATCTCCCATCTGGCATAAACAAACATGTCAGATGGGAGATAAATCTCATCCCCCGGTCCTCTCCGGTCCCCCGGTGTCGCTAAAGTGTCCTCCCCACCCCCCCTTCCTCCCGAAAATCTAACATGGCGCCGCACATACCGGCGCGCACAGCAGCGCGCCGGCCACATTTCCCCCTTTCCCATGGTTTCTGTCGCATGTGCTATGACACATACGACAGAAACCTGCTCCCCAGGCCCTGCCAAGTCACCCCTATCCCCACCCCGGTGTTCCCCGGTGTCCCCCGTACCTGTCAGCTCTGATCCCCCGCGGCCCCCTCCTCCTTCTCAGCAGACGCCGGACACACGTGCAGAGCGCGGCTGTCAGCTTCCTGTGTCTGTGACTCAGACGCTGGCTGCTGCTGCTTGCACAGAGTCTGCAGCTGTGACCCGGGGAGGGTGGGTGCAAATTCTTTGCACCCACTCTCCTCAAATGGAGGGTCTGCCCTCCTAGAAAATGGGGGATACGTTCCCTGAACGTGCCCCCCATATTCTAGAAGGTCCAGAATCGCCGCGGGATGTCCAAATGGATTACAGCAGGGACTTGATTTTTTTTTTCTTTTCAATAAATTGGCCAAAGAGGGAATGTTTTTGGGGAGTGTTTTTTCAAATAAAAAATTTTTTTGTTGTCAATTTTTTTTTATTATTACTGTCAATTAGTTATGTCTGGTATCAAATAGACGCTGTGACATAACTAATTGCTGGGCTTGATGCCAGGTGACATTACACATCTGGTATCAACCCCATTTATTACCCCGTTAGCCACCGCACCAGGGCGTGGGATGAGTTGGGGCGAAGCGCCAGGATTGGCGCATCTGATGGATGCGCCACTTCTGGGGCGGCTGCGGCCTGCTATTTTTAGGCTGGGAAGAGTCCAATAACCATGGCTCTTCCCACCCTGAGAATACCAGACCCCAGCTGTCAGCTTCACCTTGACTGGTGATCTAATTTGGGGGGACCCTCCGTTTTTTTTTTTTTTAATTATTTATTTATAAATAATTAAAAAAAAAAAACAGCTTGGGGAGCCCTCCAAATTGATCACCAGCCAAGGTGAAGCTGTCAGCTGCGGTTTGCAGGCTACAGCTGTCTGCTTTACCCTAGCTGGCTATCAAAAATAGGGGGGACCCCACGTCATTTATTTTAATTATTTTTTTTCTTTTTGGGCTAAATACAAGGCTAGGCATCCTTTAGTGCCACATGAAAGGCACTAAAGGGCGCCAGCTTAGAATATGCAGGGGGGTGGGACGTTATATATGTTTGACATCTATCCATTCATCCATTGTAGCATTTTTGGCTGTGTGCCCACAATCAGGGTTTGCAGCGTTTTGGGCGCAGAGTGTTTTCCCTGCGTCCATAACGCTGCGTTCTGCAGTAGAAGCACAGTGGAAGGATTTTTAGAAATCCCGTGCCCACTGTGCTTCTTTTCTCCGCAGCATAAACCGACCTGTGGCGCAGCTTCCCGAGCCTCAGCATGTCAATTTATGCTGCAGAGATGAGTGTGCTCTGCAGGTAGCATAGAGCTCCACAGCAGCCTGAACCCAAATCGTGGGCATGGGCAGCTGCGTTCTCCCGTGGACAACACTCACATCTCTGCAGGAAGGCTGACACTGTGTACTAGACGCTGTGTCGCTGGATCATGGCCACATAGCCTAAAAGTGAGACATTTGTTGCTACAGCAACATTTTTGTGAAGTACCTGTGGATTCAAAATGCTTACTATACTCCTGAATAAAATCCTTGAGGGGTCCAGTTTCCAAAATGGAGTCACTTGTGGGGGGTTTCTAATGTATAGGTAACCAAGAGGCCCTACTAATGTGACATGGTGCGCGCAATTTATTTCAACTTTTCCAAAATTCAAATGGTGCTCCTTCCATTCCAAGCCCTCCCATATATCCAAACAGAGTTTTTTCGCCACATATGGGGTATCCCTGCGCTCACAAGAAATTGGATAACAACCTGTGGGGTCCACGTTTTGTTGTTGCCTCTTGAAAAAGTGAGAAATGTGATGCTAAAGAAACATTTTTGTGAAAAAAATGAAAATTTTCAATATGGCAACCTAAGCTTATCAAATTCTGTGAAGTATTCGTGGATTCAAAATGCTCAATATACACCTAGATAAAAGCCTTGAGGTTTCTTGATTCCAGAATGGGGTCACTTGTGGGGGGCCTCTACTGTTTAGGCACTTTAGGGGCTTTCCAAATGCGACATAGCGTCCACTAATTATTCCAGCCAAATGTTCAGTCAAATTGCACTCCTTCCCTTCCAAGACCTGCCGTGTGCCCAAACAGTTGATTTCCATCACATATAAGATATCACCAAACTCAGGAGAAATTGCAGAATACATTTCATGGTGATTTTTTTCCTGTTACCCTTGTGAAAAAAAAGCTACCTGGTTGAAATAACAATTTTGTGGTAAAATTTTATTTTTTTATTTTCATGGCTCAACGTTATAAACTTCTGTGAAGCACCTGGGGGTTCAGGGTACTCACCAAACATCTAGATAAATTTCTTGAGAGGCCTAGTTTCCAATATGGGGTCACTTGTGGTGGTTTTTTGCTGTTTACGTACCTTAGGGGTCCTCCAAATGCAACATGGTGCCCGCAATCTTTTTCAGCCAAATTTCCTTTCCAAAATTCAAATATTGCTCCTTTCGTTCCAAGCCCTCCCATTTGTCCAAACAAAGGTTTCAGACCACATGTGAGGTATCACCGCGCTCATAAAAAAGTGGGTAACAAACATTTGGGTCAAATTTTTGGAATTACCTCTTGAAAAAGTGAGAGAATTGATGCTAAAGCAACATTTTTGAGAAAAAAATTACAATTTTCAATATGACAAAGTAACGTTATCAAAATCTGTGAAGTACCTGTGGGTGCAAAATGCTCAGTATACCCCTCGATAGAAGCCTTAAGGGGTCTAGTTTCCAAAATGGGGTCACTTGAGGGGGGTTCCTGCTGTTTAGGTACCTTAGGGGATCTGTAAAAGCAACATGGTGCCCGCAATGTGTTTCCAAAATTCAAATATTGCTCCTTTCATTCCGAGCTTTCCCATTTACCCAAACAAAGGTTTCTGACCACATGTGGGGTATTGGCGCGCTCATAAGAAAGTGGGTAACAAATTATGAGGTCCAATTTTTGGTGTTACCTCTTGAAAAAGTAAGAAAATTAGTGCTAAAGTAACATTTTTAGGTAAAATGTTAATTTTTATTTTTTTTCATTCCACATTACTTTAGTTCCTGTGAAGCACCTGAAGGGTTAATAAACTTCTTGAATGTGGTTTTGAGTACCTTGAGGGGTGCAGGTTTTAGAATGGTGTCACTTTTGGGTATTTTCTGTCACCCAGGCCTCTCAAAGTCACATCAAATGGGATGTGGTCCCTAAAAAAATGGTTTTGTAAATTTTGTTGAAAAAATGGGAAATTGCTGATGAACTTTGAACCCTTCTAACTTCCTAACCCCAAAAAATGTTGTTTCAAAAATTGTGCTGATCTAAAGTAGACATGTGGGAAATGTTATTTATTAACTATTTTGTGTGACATAACTCTCCGGTTTATGGGCATAAAAATTAAAAGTTTGAAACTTGCAAAATTTTTAATTTTTTTGTCAAATTTCAGATTTTTTCACAAATAAAATAAAAAAATATCATCCTAAATTTACCTCTAACATGAAGCCCAATATGTCATGAAAAAACAATCTCAGATTCACCGGGATCCATTGAAGCGTTCCAGAGTTATAACCCTATAAAGTGACACTGGTCAAAATTGCAAAAAATGGCCTGGGCATTAAGTACAAAACTGGCTTCGTCCTTAAGGGGTTAAGGATGTCTTCATTTTCACTGAGACTGAACTACAGGTGCTGGATTACCACTTACTCTTATTTAGGTTAGCATAAGTGCCTAATCTCTGTGTATTATCACGGATAGCACATGGAGATCACATGTGTGCCAAAATCACGGCACACGGAGGGACATACGTCAGACAGTGAAAAACGCCTGTGTTTTCCACTGACGTGTGAAAGAGGCCTAATGTAGAGGCTAAGTGGAATGCAGTGCAAAAATGGACACTTCAGAATAGCGTCTATGTCCTTAGGATGAAAATGCAATCGATATTAATTGCAAGTTTCTAAAAAAAAGTGCTAATTGCCGGCAAATTAGGAGGAAGGAATTTCCACCTCTATATTGCAAGAACATGAAGAAAATAATTGGTGAGCATATTACAAAGCATTGCATGGAGGCACAGTTTTGGAAGTCATTGTATAGAGATCTTAATTTGATTGGTTACCTCTACAAATATTGGTTTTGCAAAGTAAATCTTGCCTTGTGAATTAACACAAAAGCATGAATGTAACCAACCAAGATAACAAAGAACCAAATTCGTAAAGAGTGTAATAGGTCATAATTAAAGGGAACCTGCCAGATGCAATATGCACCCAGAGCCACGAGCAGTTCTGGGTGCATATTGCTGTCCCTGTATCTAGTAGCATAGATAAAGAGATCTTTAGAAAAAGTATTTCTAAAGATCTTTTATCATATGCTAATGAGGCCAGGGACTAGTCAGTCCCTTGGGCGATAGTTCCTTTGGCTAGTCGGCCCCCTTAGCATGCTAGCACACCCCTCTTAACTAATTTTTGGACATTCGTGGTTAGAGGATGCAGCTAACTGCCATTTTCTTGGGTTTACATGGAGCAAGTTCTGCAGAATACATATTTTTATAAAATTCAAGGATAATTCAATAACAATAGAATGAATTTGCACATATTTCGTTATAGCTATTAAATATTATTATTACTAACCCAAAAACAAACTTAGTGAAGCATTTAAATCAAGCAAAATACTTATTAAAGAAAAAAGAAGAGAATGATAGCTGGTAAAATAATTAAACAAAATTGCATTGATCATGTTGATTACCAGAACAAATGCTAAATTTTCTTTGACTTGGAAAGCCAATAATTAGGTGTGGAGAATAGTGTTACCCCAAAGAAAAATGCTCTACAAAGTGCTCTGCAGAGACTACAGTAATGCTATATGGCAATTTCAGCAAAAATTATTCAAAAAATCACCAATTCTTAAAGAGGTGGTCCACTACACAACATAGTGGCCACACATCGATATAAAGCTCATAAAGAAGGATTTTCTCAAATACCTTATGTAGTCAATTGTGCCTCTGAATGGCGGTATTACAGTCTGCTCATCCCCATCATGTGACAAATCGGCTCAGTAACCTTTTAGATCTGGTGATGTCATGTCAACTTCCAGTTGACCTGACATCACCGATGCGGGCTCCAGCCTCCCTGAGTTACTGGGCTGTAGGCAGAGTTTCACCGCTCATCACAGCCGAACATCTCCCACGCTCTATCCTTCGCTGCAGAGCACCGCAAGCAAAAGCGATATTGGGTTGTGATGTGCAGTGAAACTCCGCCCACAGCCTAGTCACTCACGGAGACTGGTGCCGGCCTTGGTGCTGTCAGGTCAACTGGAAGTTGACGTGACATCACCGGATCTCAGAGGTCACAGAGTCTGGGGTTCACCTAATAGGGATGAGTGGACCTCAATAGCTTCGCTCAGAGTAAATACGCAAGATATTTGAGAAAAGCCTTCTTTATGATCTTTACATCGATGTGTGGCCACTATGCTGTGTAGTGGACTACCTCTTTAATAATATTAATTACTTTATATTACAGAATTCTACAAAAAGAATCAACTAATCAACAAATAAAGCTTTGCTGTCCATGATTAATATGTGAAGCCCAACTAAAGGTTGCTTATTCTTCACACAATCTGTTTTCCTCTGCATTTTCTTCAGTGTAAGCAACTGATACTTTGCTGTCAGATGAGGGGCAATTAAATTCTCAAGGCCATAGCGGAAAAATTCACAAGAAATAACTTCCTCTATTTTATTCCTATGAGGAAATAAAACTTAGGTATCTACTACCATGTCAGCCTCAGATGTCAGCACACAAATCACACAGTGCAGCTGAATTACATTACAAATTACATCAAGTTTGTGGACAATTTTCAAGATATGAGGAGTGCACATTTTATTAGCACAGGAGAAAATGTTCTCTTAGTACATTGCTATCATTGTTCACATACTTAGGGAAAGCAATATTTACAAGGTTATCTTTTTATGTGAATGTTATAGGCTCATGTTCCAGAGAGCACTTTTATCCTCAAATAGCTTTAGATATTAGATTTTACATAAATGCGTGTGAAAGTATAGTATATCTGATAAAATATACATTACATTATATAAATATATTTTTTGTATTGTAATACATTTAGCTTTCTCATATACTTACAGTTCATTGGGAAAGCAACTACGGGTACTCACGAGAATCTTGTGATTGAGCTTAAATGGCATCTGTCACCAGACTTTGGCCTTCTAAACTAAAACTAGCAGTGCTTGTGCTGCATTCTATAAAGGTGCACGTTACCCCCTTGTAAACACCACAAATACCTTAATAAAATTTCCCACCCTGTATGTAAATTGTCCGGTCTGATTGGCATCCTAATCTGCGCCTCCTGTCCTTCCTTTCACCATTCTTCTTTGCTGATTGACATGGAAGACATCTCAGACGCAATCCACGTAAGCAGGCAAAATCTTGCGCTTGCGCAGACATATTCCCTGCTCACGCAGGAGCACATTGCTCTGCCCTATTCCGGACAGAGCCAAAAACAAACGTGCGCCTGCGCGAATAAGTGAGTTCTGTGCGCAGGCGCGAGATTTTGCCAGGCGATGTGGATGAAGCGGATGACATCATCCACATCGCCACGCAAAATCTCGTGCCTGCGCAGAGAACACGATGGTTCACGCAGGCGCACCTGTATTTTCAGCTCTGCCCATAGCAGGGCAGAATGAAGTGCACCTGCACGAGCCAGGAATATGGAGATTTTGCCCACCTATGTGGATGGTGTCCAAGGCATCATCCATGCCAATCACCACAGGAGGAGGGTGAAAGGAGGGAAAGGAGGTGCAGATTAGGATGCCCATCGGACCAGATCTGACAATTTACATACAAGGTGAGAGATTTTATAAAAGTATTTTTGGGGTCTACGGGGGGTCAGGGGTAACATTCATCTTCATGGAATGCTGCAAAGGTGCTGCTTAACGTGCTTGTTTTAGTTTAGAAGGCCAAAATCTGGTTCCCTTTAAGAATTTGCCACATGGTTTAGAAGATGATTGGCATATCATTAGGAACAGGGAAAGATGATGATTAATAAGCATTTAAAAGCATCCATACCAGCACACACACAATGGATATAACAAGTATACACAACCCTGTTTAAAAAAAAATGTCTTTTTTTGTTATGTAAGAAACAATACTAAAAAGAATCATTTCAGCACTTTTTCCACCAGCCAGTACATCTATCACAGGGGAATATTGTACCGCCACTCGGTCGCCAAGCCAAGCCGCTCGGATCCAGGCTCGTTGGTGGGTGGTTCGAGTGCCTCCGGACCCGGGGTCACTTCGCTCTGAAAGGGGGTGATTGCGCTTTTGGTGAGGGTTAGATAGGTGCACGGCCGGAGCCGCGCTTGAGTTCGTGACGCCACCCAAGTTGGACACCACCGCTGCGATTACTGGGCACCCAGGGGAGATGGTGGTGCAGCAAG
Organism: Anomaloglossus baeobatrachus; assembly: GCF_048569485.1. Lineage (NCBI taxonomy): Eukaryota > Metazoa > Chordata > Amphibia > Anura > Aromobatidae > Anomaloglossus > Anomaloglossus baeobatrachus. The sequence goes on along the minus strand of NC_134354.1, from coordinate 594,887,432 downwards.
ATGTTAACCCCTCCGTGGGTAGGGATGATGGCCCCGGGTTCCATTGGGTGTTGTGTGGTTGGGCGGTGCAGGGCGGTGCGCGGCCGGATGGCACTGTTGTACTCACGGTTATTGACACACACAAGTCTCTGGTAAACCAAGTTGATGGTGGTCGGTGCCCGCAGCCGGCTGCGTCTGGTCCCCCACCCGGTTCAGTGGTCTTGGCCTTTCTCCTGCACCTTGTTGTGTATCTGTGGGCTACCTGCGCTTCAGCGACGGGAGTCTGCTCCGCGGCTTTGTGAATGTCGGGAGAGCCCTTTTGCCCGCAGATGCTGGCCCGTGGGATCTCACTGCCTGTGCGGTGGCTTTCTATCCCCCTCGGTGGGCTGTTGTCTTCAGTCGGGACTTGGGTAAGAAAGGACCTATAGTCCAGACCGCAATCAGTTAATTAACTCAGTCCAGTGGATTCTGGACCTCGTTTCAGGGTCTGAGTACCCCCCTGTGTGCTCCGGTTTCTGAGTCAGTTCCCCGGGTCGGTACCAGCGGGCCACTACCCTGTCCTACTACCTGTGTCACTACCCACGGTTCCACCGAGCTGTCTTCCCGGCTCCTGCAGGCTAAGGCCACCGTATGCCTCCTAGCCAAAGGTGTCCGGGCTCCAACCCTAGCACCTGTCAGACTGTCACAGGCCTGTCCTACAGGCCTGACCTCCTCCACCGCTCCACACTCAAACTCATCTGCTTGTGTTTCCTGCCTCAGGCCCTCTGAACTCCTCGGTGGGTGTGGCCAACCACCTGGCTCTGCCCCCTGGTGTGTCCATCAAGCACTGAGAGAGGTGACTAGGGTTTTATGTTTGGCTGATGACACCTTATTGGGGGACAGGGGTAGTGCGGGGGTCTATCTGTCACTACCTGGCTAGTCCAGGGCGTCACAATATAATATATGTATTAACTTCATACACTTTTATCTCATTCTACAACTCATATTTTATTTCATTAAAGATTAAAATCCCCTTTTAGAGTATCTTAATAGCATAAGACATAGCATGGGTGTGTGTGGCATTATATTCAGTGGTTATAAACTAGTCTACATACTCCCCGTAAAATGCCAGATATTTGTCATGTGAAAAAATCTCACCAAGAAGAATCATTTCTGAACTTTTTACACTTTTAATGTAATCATAATCTATACAGACCAATTGAGAAACAAACTGAATAGAAAAATACAAATACAAAACTAAAATATTGTTGTTGCATAAGTGTGAACACCCTCTTTTAATTGGGTGTTCATTTGTGGTAATTTTCAGAATTAGCAATAACATTTAAACCTATGTAAGGCCTCTTTCACACGTCCGTGAAAATCACGCACGTTTTTCACGGATGTGTCAAAGGTGCGTATTGTCCTCCGTGTGCTGTTTTTATGGCACACGTGTGTTCTCCGTGTGTTATCCGTGATAACACACGAAGAACGGGAACTTTCTACTCACCTGTCCCTGGCTTCGCTGTCCGTGGTGCTGATCTTCGGTCTCCGGTCCTGCCGACTCCCCGCTGCTGCTGCTTCCGGCCGCAGTGAAGTGAATATGCAATGAGAATAATGAGCGGCGGTCAGAAGCAAGTGACAGCAACGGCAGAGACAGCAGGGCTGGAGAAGGTGAGTAAAGTTTTCTTATTTTTTTTTACAGACACGTGTGTTTTCTCCGGTGTGTGTCACATGGAACACCTCCGTGTGGTCCGTTTGCGTTCCGTGTGACACCCGTGATGTCTGAGAAAAACAGACATGTCTACGTGTGGAGCACATGGGCACACGGGCACACGTATGCTCCACACGTACACATTGTCCATGGCAGAATACGCATGTGAGCGCAGACCCATTAATTTTAATGGGTCTATGTGTGCCCGTGTCTCCGGTACATGAGGAAACGGACCAAACAAGTTCCGCAGACACGAACGTGTGAAAGAAGCCTTAATTAGTAGTCTGTACACAGCCATCCTCATTTAAATTGATTCTAAATAACTCCAGCTAAAGTTTAGTTGTTTTACTAGGATTTTCTTGATGGTGGCTTAGTTGCATTTAACAGCAAAAGCCATGGTCTGGAAACAGCTTACTAAACAGCAAAAAGATCTCATTGTTGAACGTTATCAGTTAGGAAAAGGATACAAAAACATGGAACATTGTGAAGACACTACCTAGACCTGGATGTCCGTCAAAAAATTATGAAAAGATATGAAAAATATGTGGTCTGGGAGGCTGCTAAGAGACCTACAGCAACATTAAGGGAGCTGCAGGAAGTTCTTTCAAGTTCTAACTATATACTGCATGTAACAACAATCTCCTGCATTTGCTATATGTTTGGCCTATGGGTGGCAAGATTGAAAAAAACCATACAAGCCCAGCTTTATTTTGCCAAAAACAACAAGTCTGCCAAAAGCATGTGGGGAAACCTGTTATGGTATGTAACGTTCTGCCCTGGATTTGTCACACTTCAGAGTGTGGGTAAGTGTGGGCCCACTGGACCACAGACAATGCCAGGCTTACTCTTACGTGGAAGGAGCTTAACTAAGCACATAAAAGGTATTCACCAGAGCCTCTAATGGTGAGGTTGGACTTGACTGCTCGTAGATGCCAGGTGCCACTCCTAGAACAGTGTTCGGGACTGTAGTAGCTTAGCAGAGCTAGATGACGAGCAGGATAGGAATGGCAAAACATATAGAATTAGTACTAGGATTCAGGCAGAGCATACTCAATAATACAGGACGGTATCCTATATCCTCTCTATGAAGTAACTGATTGGGCAGTTTGGTTCTCTACTGACATGCAACCAGTCATAAACAGAGCATTTACAGGAGGGAGAGTGACTTTTTTTCTTTTTTTGGACACACTACATCGAAAACATTGTTTTTACCCCCTGTAAGAGCCATTCAGAGACTCCAGGCAGCTTGCATTGGGCCGAGCACCGAGCGTATCCAGGAACATCGATTGAGTGGTTAACTTACAGCACCTGAACTCCAAACTTGGACGTTGATTTTGTTTAAAAGTCCATGTTTGGTACAAACTCTAAATTTTATAGTTCTGGTTCGCTCATCTCCATCTACAAGATGAGAGAACACTTCCCTATTTTCCCTCATTATTATAAAGTTACACTTCTCTCTTAAGGGCATGTAAAGCGGTACTTGATCCTTCCTTTTGTTATCTTGTTTTAATTGAAAAAATGAGAGGCGAACACAGGAATATGAGAAAATACACAAAGCCATAATGGTCAAAACACATTGGTCATGAATGAATAATTATTATTTAGCATGGAGAATATTAAATCATTCCTCATACATTACAGGCATTTCTTTTATATAAGGTATGATGTATTCATGTAAGTACTTATACATATTAGTCTTCCTGTACAGAAGACATGATAATGATAAAGTTAAGGAAATGTTGGTTGTAGTATAATGAGATATATGAGATGCAGGGCAATGGAAAATAATAAAAAACTATCGAGCATTTAAGTTTTTATCTTCTAAGTGCATTTGGCCAAAGGCAAGAAAAAGTTTTTTCCCAATGCTGAAAGTGTCTGTACTGAAATAGCAGCTCTTCAGAATTTTTATCACCTTTATTATTTGAAAAGTGATATGGACCAGAACATACAATGTGATTCCTTGACTTATTTTTAAATCCATTTAAATCAGTACTCTTTTAGTCGTTGTCAATATTGATAAATTTAGCTCTATTTTTAAAGGAATAGACGTAATAGATCCTTTTTATTCAGATATCCCTTTTTTATTACATACGTGAAAATAACAGACTGATATTCATCTTATAATATTCATCATCGTCTATTAGATCAGATTTTCTTTAGTGCTTGGACAGTGTGTCCATTTTTACTATCAGTGCTTTTCCCATATACTAAAAATAATTACAAAGCTCTACCCATTACAATATCAAAATCAGACAGCAGGCAAAAATCGAATGGTATTGACCCATAGACTGGTATCAGTGCCATTTTTATGGACATAGAGTCCACACAACAACACAGACATGTGAACAGCAGAGATAAGTGGACCCGTGGAAGTTCGGGTCCGCTGAGTTTGGCCGAACTTTAAATAAAAGTTTAGTTCTGGACCTGGACTTGATTAACTTGAACTTGACCCCAGACGGTGAACACCATAAAAGTTAATGGGGACCTGAATTTCTGTGCTGTTAAATGGCTGAGGTAAGGGGTAAAGGGCTGTAAAAGGAAGCAAAATGGGGGCAATTGCACTGCAAACCAATGCAGAAAGGAATAAATAAAAAAAAGACATGTGGACTCACCTAGTTTTTATAACCAGCATGAGTAAGGCAGCAGCTGCAGGCTGCAACCCTTAGCTGTCAGCTTTACCTAGGTTGGTTATCAAAAATAGAGGGCGTGCCATGCCACATTTTTAAATTATTTAAGTAAATAATTTTTAAAAAGATATGGGCTCCGCCCTATTTATGATAACCAGACGATTACTGGATTAGGTGATATGTGCTTATTGAGTATTTCATTGCTGACATCTATTGAAATACTATGTCCCAAAAATGACAAAAGTATTTTAGGAGTGATACCTTTATAGGCTAACCAGAAAAATCAAATTAGCAAGCTTTCAGAGCACACAATTGCTGACATCTCTGTGTCAAATCTGCATCTCCTGGCAAAAAGAGGCACCAAAACCACATGGGTTTTTGATGCGGTTTCAGTTAATTTTTCTGTCAGGATATGCAGTGAACTCAGTGAACTGGTGAATTCAATGAACTCAGCTGAGGTGAGTTCACTAAGTTCATTTAGTTAATCTGATTTCAATTCACCTGAGGTCACAGCAGGGGTGACCTCAGGAGACCTATCTGACATCACCACTCCATCAGTGTGTCCCAGATGCCAAAGTAATTGGTCATGTTTTCTAATGTGACTGCGTACTGCAACCTCAGATGTACATCCCCTGGCAAAAATTATGGACTCACCTGGCTCTAAGGCTGTTCATTCAGTTGTTTACTATTGTTTAAGTAAAGCAGATAACAGACATGGCACAAAACTAAAGTAATTTCAAATGGCAACTTTATGGCTTTAAGAAACCCTAAAAAATCATGAAAACATAATGTGCTAGCCAGTAATGGTTACTTTTCAAGACCAAACAGGGGGAAAATTATGGAATCACTCAATTATGAGGAAAAAAATTATGGAGTCATGAAAAACAAACAAACAAAAGTACACTCCAATACATCACTAGTATTTTGTTGCACCACCTCTGGCTTTTATAACAGCTTTCAGTCTCTGAGGCATGGACTTAATGAGTGACAAACAGTACTCTTCATCAATCTGGCACCAACTTTCTCTGATTGGTGTTGCCAGATCAGCTTTGCAGGTTGGAGCCTTGTCATGGACCATTTTCTTCAACTTCCACCAAAGATTTTCAATTGGATTGAGATCCGGACTATTTGCAGGCCATGTCATTGACCTTACGTGTCTTCTTTCAAGGATGGCAAGATACATTATCATCTTGATACATTATTTCATCATCCCCAAACATCCTTTCAATTGATGGGATAGGAAAAGTGTCCAAAATTTCAATGCAAATTTGGGCATTTATTGAAGATGTAATGACAGCCATCTCCGTAGTGCCTTTACCTGACATGCAGTCCCATATCATCAATGACTGTGGAAATTTACATGTTCTCTGCAGGCAGTCATCTTATTATTGTTTTACTTTTCTGTATGTAAATCCCATTTCCTTTAGGCGGTTTCTTACAGTTCGGTCACAGACATTGACTCCAATTTCCTCCCATTCCTTCCTCATTTGTTTGATTGTGCATTTCCTGTTTTGGAAACATATTGCTTTAAGTTTCATGTCTTGACACTTTGATGTGTTCCTTGGTCTACCAGTATGTTTGCGTTTAACAACCTTCCCACGTTGTTTGTATTTGGTCCAGATTTTAGACACAGCTGACTGTGAACAACCAACATCTTTTTCAACATTGTGTGATGATTTACAATCTTTTAAGAGTTTCATTTGACATCTCTCGTGTTGGAGCCATGATTCATGTCTGTCCACTTGGTGCAACAGCTCTCCAAGGTGTGATCACTCCTTTTTAGATGCAGACTAATGAGCAGATCTTATTTTATGCAAATGTTAGTTTTGTGAATGAAAATTTACAGGGTGATTCTATAATTTTTTCCTAATAATTGAGTGATTCCATAATTTTCCCCATGTTTGGTTTTGAAAAGTAACCGTTACTGGCTAGCACATTATGTGTTCATGATTTTTTTTAGAATTTCTTAAAGCCAATAAGTTGCCATTTGAAATGATTTTAGTTTTGTGCCATGTCTGTGATCTGCTTTTTTTTAACAAAAGTAAACAGCTGAATGAACATCCTCAGAGCCAGATGATTCCATAATTTTTGCCAGGGGTTGTAGCAGAACTGGGATCATTGTGGGACATCATATCTGTGAATTACATCAGACCTACAGGGGTGTTTGGGGGTTAAAAAATTGGAGAATAAGGGTGTTTCTCATTGTGTTGTGTGTTTATTTCTTTTCACTTATACTATTAGTAATAGGGGGTCTCTCTTGATGACCGCTGTGACTTTATCTGAGCTGGGTATCAAAATATGGGGGACCCTACAACTTTTTTTCCAATTATTTATTTATTTTTACACTCCACTTTGGGACCCAGACAGCTTGTGTCAGGGCAACCAATCACAGACGCTGGCACAGATGGTGGGCGATGGAAGCAGAACTGCAAGCAATCACAGGCTGTGAGGGTGAGTTAATAAACATTCATAATGGTTAATGATCGTACTTGGAAGCAGTTTGACAACCGCAGGAAATTCAGTAAGTACACTGTGTGCAGAATTATTAGGCAAGTTGTATTTTAGAGGATTTTTTTATTATTGATCAATAACTATGTTCTCAATCAACCCAAAAGACTCATAAATATCCAATCTTAATATTTTTGGAAGTTGGAGTTTTTTGTTTTTTAGATTTGGCTATCTTAGAAGGATATCTGTTTGTGCAGGTAACTATTACCGTGCAGAATTATTAGGCAACTTAATAAAAACCAAATGTATTCCCATCTTACTTGTTTATTTTCACCATGTAAACCAATATAACTGCACAAAATTTACAAATAAACATTCCTGACATGCAAAAACAAACCCCCCAAAAATTAGTGACCAATATAGCCACCTTTCTTTATGATGACACTCAACAGCCTACCATCCATAGATTCTGTCAGTTGCTTGATCTTTTTACGATCAACAGTATGACACACCTTGTTCATTTTGATACTCCAGTAACGTTTCAGCTCTGAAATATGGCCAAACTGGTGGCAAATGGCATCGTAGCAGCTTCACGCTTGATTTTCCTCAATTCATGGGTGGATATTTTGCACCTTTTTTGCCCAACACGCTTCTTGCAACCCTGTTGGCTATTTGCCATGAAACGCTTGTTTGTTCGGTGATCACGCTTCAAAAGTTTGGCAATTTCAAGACTGCTGCATCCCTCTGCAAGACATCTCACAATTTTGGACTTTTCAGAGCCCGTCAAATCTTTCTTCTGACCCATTTTGCCAAAGGAAAGGAAGTTGCCTAATAATTAAGCACACCTTATATAGGGTGTTGATGTCATTACAATACACCCCTCCTAATTACAGAGATGCACATCACCTGATTTACTTAATTGGTAGTTGGCTCTCAAGCCTATACAGCTTGGAGTAGGACAACATGTATAAAAAGTATCATGTGATCAAAATACTCATTTGCCTAATAATTCTGCACACTGTGTATAATTGTCCTGCTTTATTCCTCATAATACTATGACATTATTCCCAGAAACCAACTGTGAGTCAGAAATGCATGCAGTACTCATCTTTCCGATGCTGTTCCCATTCAGTTTCAGCACTTTTCCATCTATTGCAGCAATTTTTACAGCCCTCCCATACCTACTTCCATGGTTCCCTGGAAAATTATTTGAGTTTCCCATTGACTTACATTAGGTTCATTACTCGTGATGAATACACAAATAGTGAAAATTGTTGGGCCCAAATAATCCAAACCCGAATATTTTACTATTTACCCATCACTAGTTGCAACATTTACAAGGGCTCAGCGGTTAGCACTAGAGTTGAGCGCGGTTCGTGGTTCGTGGTTCTCCAGTTCTAGGCTCGAGTGATTTTGGGGCATGTTCTAGATCGAACTAGAACTCGAGCTTTTTGCAAAAGCTCGATAGTTCTAGAAACGTTCGAGAACGGTTCTAGCAGCCAAAAAACAGCTAAATCATAGCTTGGTTTCTGCTGTAATAGTGTAAGTCACTCTGTGAATCAAACTATTATCACATTTCAGTGTATAGTGTGCGTGAACAGCGCCTTCAGATCACTGCTGTTTCTATAATGGCGATCGCCTTTTTTTTTTTTTTTTTTCTTGTCTTCCTTCCCTAAGCGCGCGCGTCTTGTGGGGCGGGCCAGCATGTCAGCCAATCACAGACACACACACAGCTAAGTGGACTTTGAGCCAGAGAAGCAACGGCATGTGTGATAGGATCTGCATGTCACATGTCCCTGCATTATAAAACCGGACATTTTCTTCACGGACGCCATTATCTGCCTTCTGCGTCTTTGGTGTCAGACATCACTGTCGCAGCTCCGTCCTCCTGAGTCCTATAGCCGATACAGCTGTATGCGCTGCATACACAGCGTTAGACAGCTTAGGGAGAGCACTTTATAGCAGTCCTTTTAAGGGCTCAAACCGGCAGGGTCAGAGAGCCATAGGTTACAGGTCCTGCAAACAGCAACAGCGTCTGTGTAGCCAAGGTCAGGGATTTCCTCCCTGCATTTCACCATTAGGAGGGAATAGAAAGGCAGGCTTCCTTTCCTCTACCCAGAGCACCACAATCCTGCCACTGTACCCTCTTGTCCTCTGCACACTCCAACTCATTATAACTAAGCCATTATACTAGCAAACACTCAGTGTACCTAGTGGCATCCTATCTGTGGCTATTGGACTTTGCTATAGTCCCACTAGTGCAAAGACATTTGCAGAGCACGTCTGCCTGCATTGCACACTCCAACTTTTTTAAACTAAGCAATTTTACTAGCAAACACTCAGTGTACCTAGTGGCATCCTAAACGTGGCTATTGGACTTTGCTATAGTCCCACTAGTGCAAAGACATTTGCAGAGCACGTCTGCCTGCATTGCACACTACAACTTTTTTAAACTAAGCAATTTTACTAGCAAACACTCAGTGTACCTAGTGGCATCCTATCTGTGGCTATTGGACTTTGCTATAGTCCCACTAGTGCAAAGACATTTGCAGAGCACGTCTGCCTGCATTGCACACTCCAACTTTTTTAAACTAAGCCATTATACTAGCAAACACTCAGTGTACCTAGTGGCATCCTAAACGTGGTTATTGGACTTTGCTATAGTCCCACTAGTGCAAAGACATTTGCAGAGCACGTCTGCCTGCATTGCACACTACAACTCATTGTTACTAAGCCATTATACTAGCAAACACTCAGTGTACCTAGTGGCATCCTATCTGTGGCTATTGGACTTTGCTATAGTCCCACTAGTGCAAAGACATTTGCAGAGCACGTCTGCCTGCATTGCACACTCCAACTTTTTTAAACTAAGCCATTATACTAGCAAACACTCAGTGTACCTAGTGGCATCCTAAACGTGGCTATTGGACTTTGCTATAGTCCCACTAGTGCAAAGACATTTGCAGAGCACGTCTGCCTGCATTGCACACTCCAACTTTTTTAAACTAAGCAATTTTACTAGCAAACACTCAGTGTACCTAGTGGCATCCTAAAGGTGGCTATTGGACTTTGCTATAGTCCCACTAGTGCAAAGACATTAGCAGAGCACGTCTGCCTGCATTGCACACTCCAACTTTTTTAAACTAAGCAATTTTACTAGCAAACACTCAGTGTACCTAGTGGCATCCTAAACGTGGCTATTGGACTTTGCTATAGTCCCACTAGTGCAAAGACATTTGCAGAGCACGTCTGCCTGCATTGCACACTCTAACTTTTTTAAACTCAGCCATTATACTAGCAAACACACAGTGTACCTAGTTGTATCCTAAACGTGGCTCTTGTACTTTTGTCTATTCACAGTATTGGAAAGATATTTGCAGCACGTCTGCCTGCATTGCACACTCAAACTTTTTTAAACTCAGCCATTATACTAGCAAACACACAGTGTACCTAGTTGTATCCTAAACGTGGCTATTGTACTTTTGTCTATTCACAGTATTGGAACGATATTTGCAGCACGTCTGCCTGCATTGCACACTCAAACTTTTTTAAACTCAGCCATTATACTAGCAAACACTCACTGTACCTAGTTGTATCCTAAACGTGGCTATTGTACTTTTGTCAATTTACAGTATTGGAACGTTATTTGCAGGACATCTGCCTGCATTGCACACTCAAACTTTTTTAAACTCAGCCATTATACTAGCAAACACTCACTGTACCTAGTTGTATCCTAAACGTGGCTATTGTACTTTTGTCAATTCACAGTATTGGAACGTTATTTGCAGGACATCTGCCTGCATTGCACACTCAAACTTTTTTAAACTCAGCCATTATACTAGCAAACACTCACTGTACCTAGTTGTATCCTAAACGTGGCTATTGTACTTTTGTCTATTCACAGTATTGGAACGATATTTGCAGCACGTCTGCCTGCATTGCACACTCAAACTTTTTTAAACTCAGCCATTATACTAGCAAACACACAGTGTACCTAGTTGTATCCTAAACGTGGCTATTGTACTTTTGTCAATTCACAGTATTGGAACGTTATTTGCAGGACATCTGCCTGCATTGCACACTCAAACTTTTTTAAACTCAGCCATTATACTAGCAAACACTCACTGTACCTAGTTGTATCCTAAACGTGGCTATTGTACTTTTGTCTATTCACAGTATTGGAACGATATTTGCAGCACGTCTGCCTGCATTGCACACTCAAACTTTTTTAAACTCAGCCATTATACTAGCAAACACACAGTGTACCTAGTTGTATCCTAAACGTGGCTATTGTACTTTTGTCAATTCACAGTATTGGAACGTTATTTGCAGCACGTCTGCCTGCATTGCACACTCAAACTTTTTTAAACTCAGCCATTATACTAGCAAACACTCACTGTACCTAGTTGTATCCTAAACGTGGCTATTGTACTTTTGTCAATTCACAGTATTGGAACGTTATTTGCAGGACATCTGCCTGCATTGCACACTCAAACTTTTTTAAACTCAGCCATTATACTAGCAAACACACAGTGTACCTAGTTGTATCCTAAACGTGGCTATTGTACTTTTGTCAATTCACAGTATTGGAACGTTATTTGCAGGACATCTGCCTGCATTGCACACTCAAACTTTTTTAAACTCAGCCATTATACTAGCAAACACTCACTGTACCTAGTTGTATCCTAAACGTGGCTATTGTACTTTTGTCAATTCACAGTATTGGAACGTTATTTGCAGGACATCTGCCTGCATTGCACACTCAAACTTTTTTAAACTCAGCCATTATACTAGCAAACACACAGTGTACCTAGTTGTATCCTAAACGTGGCTATTGTACTTTTGTCTATTCACAGTATTGGAACGATATTTGCAGCACGTCTGCCTGCATTGCACACTCAAACTTTTTTAAACTCAGCCATTATACTAGCAAACACTCACTGTACCTAGTTGTATCCTAAACGTGGCTATTGTACTTTTGTCAATTTACAGTATTGGAACGTTATTTGCAGGACATCTGCCTGCATTGCACACTCAAACTTTTTTAAACTCAGCCATTATACTAGCAAACACACAGTGTACCTAGTTGTATCCTAAACGTGGCTATTGTACTTTTGTCTATTCACAGTATTGGAACGTTATTTGCAGCACGTCTGCCTGCATTGCACACTCAAACTTTTTTAAACTCAGCCATTATACTAGCAAACACTCACTGTACCTAGTTGTATCCTAAACGTGGCTATTGTACTTTTGTCAATTCACAGTATTGGAACGTTATTTGCAGGACATCTGCCTGCATTGCACACTCAAACTTTTTTAAACTCAGCCATTATACTAGCAAACACTCAGTGTACCTAGTTGTATCCTAAACGTGGCTATTGTACTTTTGTCTATTCACAGTATTGGAACGATATTTGCAGCACGTCTGCCTGCATTGCACACTCAAACTTTTTTAAACTCAGCCATTATACTAGCAAACACACAGTGTACCTAGTTGTATCCTAAACGTGGCTATTGTACTTTTGTCTATTCACAGTATTGGAACGTTATTTGCAGCACGTCTGCCTGCATTGCACACTCAAACTTTTTTAAACTCAGCCATTATACTAGCAAACACTCACTGTACCTAGTTGTATCCTAAACATGGCTATTGTACTTTTGTCAATTCACAGTATTGGAACGTTATTTGCAGGACATCTGCCTGCATTGCACACTCAAACTTTTTTAAACTCAGCCATTATACTAGCAAACACTCACTGTACCTAGTTGTATCCTAAACGTGGCTATTGTACTTTTGTCAATTCACAGTATTGGAACGTTATTTGCAGGACATCTGCCTGCATTGCACACTCAAACTTTTTTAAACTCAGCCATTATACTAGCAAACACTCAGTGTACCTATTGGCATCCTAAACGTGGCTATTGTACTTTTGTCTATTCACACTACTGCAAATCTATGTGCAGCACCTCTGCATGACAACCTCGTGCTCTGTTTTTAATAAGCTATAATGATAGCACAAAATACTGCCATTTTGTGGCATCATAGAACTGGCTGTTGTATTCCATTAGTGCCCCACTGGTGACAAGCTATTTCTAGCACCTCTACATCACACCCTCATGCACATTTTGCTACGCTAATGTTATAGCAAACTCATGGAATTCATTGCTGCATTTCATAATTCGGAGGGATAGAAAGTCAGGCTTCCTTTAGCTTTTCCTTCTGTTCATAGACAGCATCTCCAAGACAAATTTCCCCTCCACGTCTAAGTGTGGAGAGGCAGCTAGTGCGCATGCGTGTGCCGATGTACCCCAGCTGCAGCATAATTACAGTGTTTCGCCTAGTGAGTATGCTCAGCCTGACTGTGCCATTCCTGACGCTAAGTCTTAATTTCGGGATACAGCGCATGCTCCCACACTAAGTGTGAAAAGCCTCTTTGCACAGGTGCTTGCATTCCGTGCCGGGTCTAAGTCCTGTTTTGTGCCTAGACACCATGCTAAAGCTGATAGTCTTTTTTCAGAGACTGTATTTCATGCTACTGAGCATGCTCAGGCACTTCCTGCATCAGAGACTAGGTCCGGTAATGAACTCTTTGGCCCTGGCCCTGATGTGGGGGTCCCATATAGACCACAGGGCATCAGGTGTCCTCCCAAATGGCTTGCAGAGGCCCACACCTATGACTTGTCACCGCATTATTGATGCTCAGACGATGACTGGTGAGGTGTTTGGGTCATGGCAGCCATGAGGTCATCATTGAAGTTGCGTTTCCAAATAGGACGCTAGTTATGCCACTCATGACGTGTCACTCTACTTTTGTCTCCAGGAGGTGCATTGTGGTTCACCCTGGTTTGGGGCGGACCCAGGTTATAAAAGGGGCTGGAGCCAACAAGGAGGTGCGCAGTCTTCTATTATGCTCCGAAAGAGCACACCTCCATGTGTTGAACCCATTGCGGCTTTAGGCCAGAGGTAGGCAGGGATAGGGTGGTGGATGCAGGCCACCACCACAGTTGGTAACGCAGAACGGTTAAGACCAGCTCCTGTCCTAACAGTCCTGCTTGTGCAGCCCAGTGGCATTAACAGGCCTGCTGCTGCTGATGCGCCTGCTGTCCACAGGTGTGGCCCCTACGCACACGGTCAGCGTACTCAATGGCCCCTGTGTTGTTAACAGGGAGTTCCTGGGCTGGGTGGGCATGTGGACCCTGTGACGCTAACAGGGCTCACAGTCTCCAGATCCGAATGGCGTCTAACTCGGTTCAGGCTACTATTAGTTTCATAGCCACACAGCTCTGTATCCTCCACCAAACCTTCAAGTTGCCAACCTCTCCTTTTCCAACTGGGAGCACGGTGGACACTGACTGCTGATGGGGATATATACCTTTCTCTTTCTTTTCTTATTAATTTTCGTTATATAGCGGTCACAGATTATATACCACTTTATCCAAATCTGCCAGTCCCACTGTAACAGATGTTGTTTCTTCAGCAAATGTTACAGTTGCTTAACCACCAAATCCACGGACCAAAATTTTTTTCCCCTTTCCAACACACCTGTTCCCCTTTCCAACAGCATCTGTCCTTTTTCAACTCATTTTGGGATATGACCAAAAGTGCAACTGTGCAGGGACACCGTACTCAACGCCATCTCAGCACAGCAGCCATCCCTCGGTCCCTCCGATGTGGACAAGTAAAAGACCATTTCCTCCTATCCATGACAAAGCGTTGAGATTCACTCTGTGCAGCACTGGTGTTTAATGGAAAAGTAGATCTAAGATTGCGTACCACATTCTGCAGATACTCCTGTATACGTGCGTCTATTTCTATGGCAGGAATTAGTTCGCCAAATTTTGTCTTGTACCGGGGATCTAACAGTGTGGCAACCCAGTATTCAGGATTACTTCAAATTCATACAATCCGAGGGTCATGTAGGTAGTGCAGCAAGAAGGCGCTCATGTGTCTTGTGCATCCAGGAGGACCAAGTCCTTGGTGTGTTGGTGGCAGAGAGGTGAGAATCGTGCATCCTTCCTCTGCCCTCTACCCACAACCTCGCACAACCGAAATGTGAGCAAGCTCTCACTCATCTGCTGAGTCTTCCATGCCCATCGCCAGTTCGTCCTCCATTTCTTCATGGGCTCCTGCACTTTCATCAACACTTTTTGCTGATACTATGCGCCCTTGTTAATCCCTCTCCCTCACCATGACTGCCGCATAGGTGCCGCTGACCATCTGGACCTCGTAGATCTTGTTATCCCTTCCGCATATGACTCCTCCTGTACTTCCTCCCCTTCCTCTTGTCCCAACACCTGACTCCGAATAATAATTACAGTGTGCTCCATCATGTAGATGACCAGAATTGTCACGCTGAGAATGACATTGCCAGTGCTAAACATCTTCGTCGACATTTCAAAACTGTGTAGCAGGGTGCATAGGTCCTTGATCTGACACCACTCCAGCAGCGTGATCTGCACCACCTCTGGATCAAGTTATCCCAGGCTATATGTCTTACCGTATTTCAGCAGGGCTCTGCGGTGCTGCCACACACGCTGCAACATGTGCAGATTCCAATTCCTGCGTGTCGAAACATCGCATTTCCGGCGTTTAACTGCCAGACCCTAAGACTTCCGGAGTGATGAAAGTTGTTGAGCTGCTGTGTGCGCACGATGGAAGTGAGCACATAGCGAGCGTGCCCGCTGCACAAGGCCATGTAGGCCGGGATGGTGTTTTAAAAATTGCTGGAGAATTCGGTTCAACACGTGAGCCCTAAAAGGCACGTGTGTCACATTGCCCTGAGGATGGCCCGCAGCCAGGTTTGCATCATTGACGCACACGGCTGTTAAGTCACCAACGGAGTCCGCTCCGTCAATTTGTACTCCGGTCGCCAGGTGACAACGTGTTCCTTTCATGAATAGTGCTGATGATGGGAGAGTAGTCGATGCCAGCGGCGCAGGTGGACGCAGGTTATGCTCACCCACTGGGCTGCATTACCTTGACAGATGCAGAATCTCTGGCTGAATGTAGCTGGTGGGTATCTCACAGATGAAATACCATCATTCAGCTACAACCAATGGGAAGACACCACACCCTTTTTTATGCCCATCCTGTCTGCAGACCACTGCCAGACATAGCTATGAACCTCTGGTTAATTTTACCCCCAGTTCAGTTTTATGATTTTGTGTGCTTGTTACCTGACTACTTTTCCTGCTTGCTGTTTATGTACCTTGTTGGCCGATACGCATTTCACCTCTGCTTGTTTTCTGATTAAGTCCTGGCCGTCCCATTCTGTTCCTGTTCCTCAATTAATGTTTTGACCCTGCCTGACTACTATTCTCTGTAATAGCGGTGTGACTCACATTTCCCATACATTTCAAAGTAAAACTTTGACCGCCTGATGGCATTGAGCTCTGCTGCCAGCATAGTAAGGAGGTGTGTGGTAGTCCTTGTGCGCAGTTGCAAGGAAGGGTGGCCTGACCACACAGGGTTTGCGCCAAGGTAGAGGACCCACACGAGGTTGAAGAGGCAGAAGCAGTGTATTAACTTCTACATACAGAACAAGGATTGAAACAACTCGTGGGGACGGCAAGACTTGTACAGCAGACCCTTCTCCATCTCTCACCATAGTTTGCCAGTGCCCAGTCAGTGACATGTAATGACCCTGTCTATGCTTACTGGTCCAAGTATCTGTGTTGAAATGCACCCTGTCGCACACAGATTTTCTCAAGGAAGTGGTGATGTTGTGTGCGACATGCTGGTGTAGCGCGGGCATGCTTTTCTTGGAGAAGCAGTGGTGATTGGGCATCTGGTACTGGGGCACAGCGACAGACATAAGGTCTGTAAAATCCTGTGTGTCCACTACGCGTAAAGGCAGCATTTCGGTAGCCAACAGCTTACAGAGGGATAGAGTCAACCACTTAGCTTTGTCATGGGTCGCAGTAAGTGGCCTTTTATTTGACCACATCTGAGGGACAGAGATCTGGCTGCTGTCTGTAGACGGTGTTGAGTAGGGTGTCCCTGGAAAAATGCAGGTTTGTGAGAAAAGTGCAGGCGGAGACATGATGTTGCCTTCATCTTGCCTTCAGATCTGTTCATCTTGTATCATTTTTAAAAAACACAGCAAGCAAGGGTTACTCCAAGCGGAGTCTACCTTTTTTCCCAAAATTGGGCACACAGACACCCCATCAGTGGCAGCACTTGTGCCCTAGTTGCAAACAGGATGTTTTGATTTGCATCAAGCACATTCCAAATCCACAAGCATTTACTCTCCCCAGGATGACACAGGGGTAGTAAATTCCTTCTGGATCCATGACTTGTTCATTTTGATGAACGTCAGTCTGTCCACATTGTCACTGGACAGACGCGTGCGCTTATCTGTCAGCACACACCCAGCAGCACTGAAGACACGTTCAGAGACAACGCAGGCAGCTGGACACGACAAAATCTTCAAGGCGTAACTGGAGAGCTCTTGACATTTTTCTAGATTTGAAGCACAAAAGGAGCAAGGCTCCATTTGCAAAGTCATTGCATCGATGTTCATTTGGAGATACTCCTGTATCATCCTCTCCATCCGTTGACTATGTGTCACACTTGTTGTCTCTGGTGGCCTTGCAAAGGAGGGTCTAAAAAAATTATGAAAAGATTCCATAAAATTGCTGTTACCAGCACCAGATACGGTCCTACTGGTACGGGTAGACTGTTGAAGATGACGAGGCCGTCCCATGTTTGTCAAGTTACAACTGGGAGAATCACTCCCTTCACCTGCACGGTTGTTTGGTGGAAAAGCCGAGCTAAGATCGAGTAACAGCTTCTGCTGATACTCCTGCATACGTGCGTCCCTTTCTATGGGTGGAATTATGTCACAAAATTTGGACTTGTCCCGGGGATCTAATAGTGTGGCAAGCCAGTAGTCATCATCACTTCTAATTTTGACAATACGAGGGTCATGTTGGAGGTAGTGCAACAAGAAGGCACTCATGTGTCTTGCGCAGCCATGCGGACCAAGTCCACGCGGTGTTTGTGGCATAGAGGTGCTAACCGTTCTTTCTTCCTCTGTCATCTCCCCCCAACCTCTTTCAACTGAAATTTGACCAAGGTCCCCCTCATCTGCTGAGTCTTCCATGTCCATGGACAGTTCGTCCTCCATATCTTCATGTCCTCCTGCACCTTCCTCAACATCTCGCCTGCTACCATGCGCCCTTGTTGATCCCTGTCCCCCATGGTCCCATGCCTGCCGCGTTGGTGATGATGAACGTCTGGACCTTGGTGATGTTGTTGTGTCTTGCGCATATGAATCCTCCTGTAGTTCCTCCCCTTCCTGTTGTCCCACCCCCTGACTACGAATTGTGTTTAGCGTGTGCTCCAGCATGTAAATGACTGTAATTGTCATGCTGATAATGGCATTGTCAGCGCTAAACATATTCGTCGCCATGTCGAAACTGTGCAGAAGGGTGCATAGGTCCTTGATCTGAGATCACTCCATCAGGGTGATCTGCCCCACTTCTGCATCTCGTTGGCCCAGGCTATACATCATGACGTATTGCACCAGGGCTCGCCGGTGCTGCCACAGTCGCTGTAACATGTGGAGAGTTGAATTCAAGCGTGTCGCCACATCGCATTTCAGGCGATGAACCGGCAGGCCGAAAGACTTCTGGAGCGATGCAAGTCGCTCAGCTGCGGCGGTTGAACGGCGGAAGTGAGCACTGCAGACAGTTTCCGTGCCCTGGTCAGAAGGCCATCTAGGCCGGGATAGTGTGTTAAAAATTGCTGGACAACAAGGTTCAACACGTGAGCCATACAAGGCACGTGTGTCACCTTGCCCAGGCGAAGGGCCGCACCCAGGTTTGCAGCATTGTCGCACACGGCCTTACCAGGCTGCAGGTTGAGTGGAGACAACCATTTATCAAAATCAGTCTCCAGCGCTGCCCACAACTCAGTCGCTGTGTGACTCCGATTTCAAAGACATGTCAAGCTAAAGACCGCCTGATGCCGTTGCGCTCTGCTACCAGCATAGTAATGAGGGGTGCGTGATTCCTTCTGCGCAGTGAGAACGCTGGTGGCCTGACCAGGCAGGCTTGGGGCGGAGGTGGAGGACCCAGATGAGGTGGAGGATGCAGAAGCAGTGGCGGAACTTGGACAGACAGAGGATTGACACACAAGTCGTGGGGACGGCAAGACTTGTGCAACAGACCCTTCACCATCTATCACCATAGTTACCCAGTGGCCAGTCAGCGACATGTAACGTCCCTGTCCATGCTTACTGGTCCAAGTATCGGTGGTGAAATGCACCCGTTCACACACAGAGTTTCTCAAGGAAGCGGTGATGTTGTGTGCGACATGCTGGTGTAGCGCGGGCACACCTTTCTTAGAGAAGTAGTGGCGACTAGGCATCTGGTACTGGGGCACAGCGACAGACATAAGGTCTCTAAAATCCTGTGTGTTCACTAGGCGGAAAGGCAGCATTTCTGTAGCCAACAGCTTACAGAGGGATAGAGTCAACCTCTTCGCTTTGTCATGGGTCGCAGGAAGTGGCCTTTTATTTGACCACATCTGAGGGACAGAGATCTGGCTGCTGTGTGTAGACGGTGTTGAGTAGGGTGTCCCTGGAAAAATGCAGCTTTGTGAGGAAAGTGCAGGCGGAGACATGATGTTGCCTTCATTCAAAGTTGGTGCTATCGATGTCTGAGAGAGCTGTACACACTCACTTGTTTCCCCTTCCAAACCAACTGACGATCTACCAAGCAAACTGCCTGTTGCGGTTACAGTGGTGGAAGTTGTGGGTGGAAAAACAGGTGTGACAGCTGTCCCCACAGTCCTAGAAGATGACGAGCGCGCGGATGCCCTGGAAGGGGCAGGCGGTGGATGGTTGGCTCCACTAGGCCGCATTGCAGCACGGTGAGCTTCCCACCAGGCCATATGATATTTATTCATGTGACGATTCATGGAAGAAGTTGTCAAACTGCTGAGGTTTTGACCTCTACTAAGATAACCATGCCAAATGTTACAGATCACATAATTTGGGCGATCTTTTTTTATGTCAAAAAAGGACCAGGCTAGGCAAGGCTTAGAGGCCATGCGACCTGTTGATCCACCCCGAATAATGCTCAGAGGCAGAGTGGTGGCTGAGGATGCAGTTGTAAACGTGCTACCAGTGCTCCGACTGTGTCCAGGAAGGCGCCAGGTTACTTCGACGTCGGTTGCATCCTCCTCCACCGCCTCTGTTGACCTCCTCGAGTGTCTGACTGTGGGTTGACAGTAGGTGGGATCTAGAACTTCATCATCAATTGTTGTGTTTGCACTCCCCTCCCCCTCAGACCGAGTTTCTTCTTGCCCTGACCGAATATTTAAGTTGTCATCCCAATCGGGTATCTGCGTCTCATCTTCATCAGTATGTTCCTCATTGCCTATAACCACAGTTGTTGGAAAGGCAGCATTTTGGTAGCCAACAGTTTGCATATGATGAAAGTCAACCTCCAAGCCATGTCATGCCCTTCTAAAAGCATGTAAAACACAGCGAGGGGACTCCAACCACAGTCTCCCTCGTTTCCACTAACTGGGCCACACACACCCCACTTGACTGGCATCGGTTGAGCCCCCTTTTGAAAAAGAAAAAGATGCTTTGCATGAAGCACTCTCAAAAATACGCGTGCCTTTCCCGTCCCCTGGCTGACCCAGGGGAAGAAAAGTCCTCTGAGAGCCATGACTTGTTCATCTTGGTTCTTTTAGAGACACAGCGAGGGGACTCCAACCACAGTCTCCCTCGTTTCCACTAACTGGGCCACACACACCCCACTTGACTGGCATCGGTTGAGCCCCCTTTTGAAAAAGAAAAAGATGCTTTGCATGAAGCACTCTCAAAAATACGCGTGCCTTTCCCGTCCCCTGGCTGACCCAGGGGAAGAAAAGTCCTCTGAGAGCCATGACTTGTTCATCTTGGTTCTTTTAGAGACACAGCGAGGGGACTCCAACCACAGTCTCCCTCGTTTCCACTAACTGGGCCACACACACCCCACTTGACTGGCATCGGTTGAGCCCCCTTTTGAAAAAGAAAAAGATGCTTTGCATGAAGCACTCTCAAAAATACGCGTGCCTTTCCCGTCCCCTGGCTGACCCAGGGGAAGAAAAGTCCTCTGAGAGCCATGACTTGTTCATCTTGGTTCTTTTAGAGACACAGCGAGGGGACTCCAACCACAGTCTCCCTCGTTTCCACTAACTGGGCCACACACACCCCACTTGACTGGCATCGGTTGAGCCCCCTTTTGAAAAAGAAAAAGATGCTTTGCATGAAGCACTCTCAAAAATACGCGTGCCTTTCCCGTCCCCTGGCTGACCCAGGGGAAGAAAAGTCCTCTGAGAGCCATGACTTGTTCATCTTGGTTCTTTTAGAGACACAGCGAGGGGACTCCAACCACAGTCTCCCTCGTTTCCACTAACTGGGCCACACACACCCCACTTGACTGGCATCGGTTGAGCCCCCTTTTGAAAAAGAAAAAGATGCTTTGCATGAAGCACTCTCAAAAATACGCGTGCCTTTCCCGTCCCCTGGCTGACCCAGGGGAAGAAAAGTCCTCTGAGAGCCATGACTTGTTCATCTTGGTTCTTTTAGAGACACAGCGAGGGGACTCCAACCACAGTCTCCCTCGTTTCCACTAACTGGGCCACACACACCCCACTTGACTGGCATCGGTTGAGCCCCCTTTTGAAAAAGAAAAAGATGCTTTGCATGAAGCACTCTCAAAAATACGCGTGCCTTTCCCGTCCCCTGGCTGACCCAGGGGAAGAAAAGTCCTCTGAGAGCCATGACTTGTTCATCTTGGTTCTTTTAGAGACACAGCGAGGGGACTCCAACCACAGTCTCCCTCGTTTCCACTAACTGGGCCACACACACCCCACTTGACTGGCATCGGTTGAGCCCCCTTTTGAAAAAGAAAAAGATGCTTTGCATGAAGCACTCTCAAAAATACGCGTGCCTTTCCCGTCCCCTGGCTGACCCAGGGGAAGAAAAGTCCTCTGAGAGCCATGACTTGTTCATCTTGGTTCTTTTAAAGACACAGCGAGGGGACTCCAACCACAGTCTCCCTCGTTTCCACTAACTGGGCCACACACACCCCACTTGACTGGCATCGGTTGAGCCCCCTTTTGAAAAAGAAAAAGATGCTTTGCATGAAGCACTCTCAAAAATACGCGTGCCTTTCCCGTCCCCTGGCTGACCCAGGGGAAGAAAAGTCCTCTGAGAGCCATGACTTGTTCATCTTGGTTCTTTTAGAGACACAGCGAGGGGACTCCAACCACAGTCTCCCTCGTTTCCACTAACTGGGCCACACACACCCCACTTGACTGGCATCGGTTGAGCCCCCTTTTGAAAAAGAAAAAGATGCTTTGCATGAAGCACTCTCAAAAATACGCGTGCCTTTCCCGTCCCCTGGCTGACCCAGGGGAAGAAAAGTCCTCTGAGAGCCATGACTTGTTCATCTTGGTTCTTTTAGAGACACAGCGAGGGGACTCCAACCACAGTCTCCCTCGTTTCCACTAAATGGGCCACACACACCCCTCTTGAATGACATCGGTTGATGCCCCTTTTCAAAATGAAAAAGATGCTTTGCATGAAGCACTCTCAAAAATACGCGTGCCTTTCCCGTCCCCTGGCTGACCCAGGGGAAGAAAAGTCCTCTGAGAGCCATGACTTGTTCATCTTGGTTCTTTTTTGAAAAGCGAGGGGACTCCAACCACAGTCTCCTTCGTTGCCACTAACTGGGCCACACACACCCCACTTGACTGGCATCGGTTGAGCCCCCTTTTGAAAAAGAAAAAGATGCTTTGCATGAAGCACTCTCAAAAATACGCATGCCTTTCCCGTCCCCTGGCTGACCCAGGGGAAGAAAAGTCCTCTGAGAGCCATGTCCACATTGTCAGTGGACAGACGCGTGTGCTTATCTGCCAGCAGACCCCCAGCAGCACTGAAGACAGGTTCCGAGAGAACGCTGGCTGCAGGACA
This sequence comes from Anomaloglossus baeobatrachus, assembly GCF_048569485.1. NCBI lineage: Eukaryota > Metazoa > Chordata > Amphibia > Anura > Aromobatidae > Anomaloglossus > Anomaloglossus baeobatrachus. The sequence goes on along the minus strand of NC_134354.1, from coordinate 594,864,711 downwards.
CGACAAGATCCCCAAGGCGTACGTGGCGAGCTCAGGCAATTTATCCAGATTGGAAGCCTAAAATGAGCAGGGCTCAAGTTGCACAATAATGGAATCGATGTTTCTTTGCATATACTCATATATCTGTGTGTCCTCCTCTTTTTCCTTGTCCAGCTGTTTTGTTTTCACATGAGTATATGTCCTTGTCACTTTCCCATGTGTTTGTGTTGTGTTGTGAGTTGTTTGTCACCTTTTGGACACCTTTGAGGGTGTTTTCTAGGTGTTTTTCTGTGTTTGTGATTGCCTGCCATTGTTTCCTATGCAGTTCGAGTTCGGTTCGTCGAACGTTCGACGAGCCGAACTCGAACGGGAGGTCCGTTCGGCGAACCGACCTCGAGCCGAACCGGGACCGGTTCGCTCATCTCTAGTTAGCACTGCAGCCTTGCAGCGCTGGGGTCCTGGGTTCAAATCCCACCAAGAACAACATCTGGAAGGAGTTTGTGTTCTTCCCTTGTTTGTGTGGGTCTCTTCCCATACTATAAAGACATACTGATAAGGTCTTTAGATTGTGAGTCTGTTTAAGTGAATCAATATTAGATTTTTTTTTATTATCATTCATTAGAACAAAAACTGCTCATCTCCTGTGAAGAATAGAATGTCCTGCCCCTTGGTAAATACTCGGTCAGGGAGCTATGTTAGGGTAAGTTCACACAGTGCATTTTTCGCAGCGTTTTTGCGCAGTTTTCGGGTGCGTTTTTGCTCAGAAAATTGCATGACTTTGCTTCCCCAGCAAAGTCTGAGTTTTCATTTTTGTTGTCTGCACACAGCATTTTTTTTCAGCTGCGTTTTTGTGGTGCCACAAAAACGCAGCATGTCAATTATTCCCGCGTTTTTCACTGCGCTTTTCATCCATTGAGTGCAATGGGATGTTGAAAGACGCAATGAGAAACGCAAATAGCTGCGTTTTGGTGCGTTTTGGTGCATTTCTAAGATCGAAAACGCAGCTATAAACGCAGGAGGTGGGTAGTAAAGTGACATGTACAGGAAGAGGATTCCTTCTGTCAGTAAACACAGAAGCGTGAATCCTCCCGGTACCGTCACTGCCGCTTCCACCTTCCGTCCTGTGCATGTATGCTGCCGTGCAGCGCCATGTTCGGGCGGGAGGTGGAAGCGGCTGCGAAAACAAAAGTTAACAAAAAAAAAAGTTATACTCACCTGTCTGCAGCCTCCCGGTGCCATGCCCGCTCCCATCTCCTCTCACGGTATCGCCGCTCCGGCTGTGTGCAGACGGCCGGGACAACTCCGATAGATGCAGGACCTGGCGATGGATCACCTGATGCAGTCACCTGACGCATCAGGTGATCGTAAGTATCACGGTGACGCGGGCGCCCGGCCGGTTTAACCTATCAGCGGATGCGTCAGGAGACTTCATCCCTGATTACCGGCAGCTGCTGCAGCGATCGGACAGGATCAGACTCCCGCCCCATCGCTCCAGGAGCTGCCGGTAATCAGCACATAAGTGAGTATTTTTTTATTTTTTTTTTGCACCGATGCATCTGCTGATTGTATAATCGGGTTTAATACAATCAGCTGATGTGTGATGTGCTTCAGCCCCTAGAACCTGACACATCATCTGATCGCTTTGCCTTCCAGCAAACCGATCAGATGATATTGGATCCGGATTGGACGGCGCGGGACCCTTGACCCAGGATTACTGCAGAGGGGGGTTCTTTATTTCAATAAAGATGGAGTCACTAATTGTGTTGTGTTTTATTTCTAATAAAAATATTTTTCAGTGTGTTGTGTTTTTTTTTTTATCTTTACTAGAAATTCATGGTGGCCATGTCTGATATTGGCGTGACACCATGAATTTCGGGCTTAGGGCCAGCTGATAATATAAAGCTAGCTCTAACCCCATTATTACACAGCGAGCCACCCGGCATCAGGGCAGCTGGAAGAGTTGGATACAGCGCCAGAAGATGGCGCTTCTATGAAAGCGCCACTTTCTGGGGTGGCTGCGGGACTGCAATTCACAGCGGGGGTGCCCAGAAAGCATTGGCACCCTGCACTGTGGATTCCAATTCCCAGCTGCCTAGTTGTACCCGGCTGGACTCAAAAATTGGGCGAAGCTCACGTCATTTTTTTTTTTAAATTATTTCATGAAATTCATGAACCAATTAAAAAAAAAAAGACCTTCTCTATATTTTTGGTTCCCATCCGGGTACAAATAGGCAGCTGGGGGTTGGGGGCAGCCCGTACCTGCCTGCTGTACCCGGCTAGCATACAAAAATATGGCGAAGCCCACGTCATTTTTTTTGTTTGGGGGGGGGCAAAGAAATCCTGCATACAGTCCTGGAAGGAGGATGCTGAGCCTTGTAGTTCGACAGCTGCTGTCTGCTCCTGCATACACTATTAGATGGAGGATGCTGACCCTTGTAGTTCTGCAGCTGTCTGCTCTTCTGCATACACTAGTGGAGAATGAAGAACACATTGAAGAAGGAAATGACATCAGACCTTTTTTTTTGTTCACTGATAAAAAACGCATAAAGACGCAGTGAGCAAAAATGCAGCAAAACGCAGCAAAAAAATGCACCAAATCGCGGGACGCGGGTGCGTTTTTGTGCGGTTTTTGCCGCAAAAAACGCACAAAATCACAGCGTCAAAAGAACGCAGTGTGTGAACCTAGCCTTAGTATGACAAACTCCAAGAAGCTACATTAATGCAGATCCATGCAGTGGACTTAGCTGTCTGCCTGGGAGGTTACAGTAACCTCTATGTTGTATGTACATTTTTATCACCCTAAAAACTTATATATACATTAACAAATATGCATACATTTAAAAAAAATACTGTAAGAATGTCTATGGTATGTATAACTGTCCAACAAGTTTGGATAATAAAAATGCCCTTTTGGACTCATTTGAATTCAATAATCACATTTATTTATGTGTTATTTGTTTCGTAGATAGAAACACATTTTATTTTACACTACATTTGCAATCTACATTGCTACTTTCGTTTATTTTGACTTTCCTCTTGTCCTACATTTAAAGGACATATATTAATCTACAAATATGTTTAGACACACGTCTCTATATCTACTCAAGGTTTCCGTTGCGTTTTTAATGTCAATTCTAAAAATGACATTGCAATACACTGCTTAATACACCCATTCCATTTTTCATTTGTTACACTTGGTCATCCATGTAGAAACAATAAATCCTCATCTTTACAGGCAGACACAGAAAACACTTGTAATCCTCAAGCTGAATGGATTGGTGTCCTAATAACTTATCATCTTTACAGAGTTTATGTACATCTCCTTTTTAATGAACATTAGACAGCGCACCTAAAATTGAATTAATAATTGGTAATTAATAATATTCATCATGTTTTAAGGTGACCATCAAGAGGCGAGCATCTCATGGTTAAAGCAAAAGCTTGCATACTGTATCTGTGTGAGAGCATTGTCAGGTGAGTTAAAGTTATTTCATATTTCTCTTTTATTCAAGGTTAAAATTTGAAATTTGAGTGCTACATCTTTTAAAGAAAAAAACAACATCAGCTCAGCTTCCTGTAGCTTAAGGTCAAAATTGTAAAGGTGGTTGATTGGAAAGTTAAACACAGTACAGTAGATTACTAACGGATTTGGGTTAGAGCTAAACCAATTAGTGGTGTCCTGAAAATTATGAGTTCTTCATGCATAAATGGGACCTGTCAACAGGACTTACCTTTGTTATACACCAGCCCACCGAGGCTGCATCAGCATTTTAGAGAGGCTTCCTATCAGCCCCTATTATAGCAAAGGGTTCCAGCTATTTTGCAAAAAAACTTACTTTAATATCATTGAAAAGAATATATGCAAATTGGTTTGTATAGTCCCAGGGGCGGCTCTACACTTGCTGCAATGTCAATCATGCCTCTTTGTGTGTGATTACTATGGACTTGTAATAGGTGGGCAATGCTCAAAAATGTAAATGTGCAGTGTTTTATGTGTTTACTGTTGTATATTATAAATGCATGTCTGGATATCTAAGTGTTTTAGAAGAGAAAACCCTTAGGATGTAGCAGAGCTAGGATTGTTCAACAGGTTACCAAAGGTTGCATTCAGTGGATGGGTTAGTTGGCGGTATAGCGAGTATAGAAGAAGTGTTAGATAGGGTTAAAGTAGTAAGAGAGGAGTGACAGATGGCAGGGTGGATGGTTGGGAAAGGGAGCTCCAGAGGGAGTCAGTCAAGAAGCAGGTCCAAAGTGAGCAGACATGGCCTGATATAAGGGCCAGTCAGGGAACTCCAAGGTAACATTTGGAGGTCCAGAGCCTACGGCTCACCCGAGTGGGCTTAGAGAGTTGACCAGACAGAGAGCCATTGCGGCCTAGAAGCAGATAAAGATGTGCCGTGTTAGGGGAAAGAGGCACAGACCCCCAAGTATTGAGGGCGTGGTTCAAGATAGTGAGAGACAGCACGAAGAGTAGTTCTTAACAGAGAGAGGAAGGAAAACCATGTCTGTCATAAAGGTGTGAAGAATAGAAGGAAACAGTACTGGTTGGCTTAGTGAACTCTGGTGTTGTGTGTCTTACTACATCGAGGACCAGCAGCAGGGGTGATGGACACTGCCGTGATGCGCACCAAGTCCAAAGTCAGTTCCGCATACCGAGTCTACTTGACGAAGGAGAGCAGCGCCTACACTGCCCGGGGCTGGCCACCCTCCTTTTGACTCTACCTGACTATTCCTGGACACTCTGTTATAATAATGGTATGGTAAAAAGCATTTCTAGGAGGCAGGTAAAGTGCTAGTGGCAGATTACATGGATAAATCCAACAGACAAGTTTCCTTTGATCCCTGCAGTATACTGGGGATTTTCTCACAAGGTATGTTCAGGTCACGACTCCCAGACTAGTCTCCATTAGTTACTTCAGACATGAAGACAGGAAGGTATTCTCAAATTGTTTTAAGAAGGCAGCAAAGATGTAGTTGGGCAGTACAAGGTTAAGGCTAGCAGCAGAGGCTTGACTACAATAGGTGCAGGGGTTGCAATCATATCTGGCTTCTGGAACCAAAGAGGCCCAAAAAGTAGATTTGGCCTATATGATATAATAATAATAATAATAAATAATTTATTCATTTATATAGCACTATTAATGCCATAGCACTTTATCTATATGATAAGATATACATTTATAAAGACTTTCAATAATTAGCCCCATTGGGTCTTTTTCATTGGGGCCCATGAGGTTCAAGTTACGATGCTGACTGGCAGCGATAAGCTGTGAGTAAAAAGCAGGGAAAGGAGAGGGCTGGCAGCAGATAGAACAAGCTCTGTCATAACAGAAAAGAACAAGAATAAACACTCACCATGGCAGTTGGGAACTAAAAAAAGTCTTATTGCTCATAATACTGTGGAAAGGGTCTGTAAAAAGCCTGGGGAATGTGGATATTGGCCGAAGTCAGTATCACTTAGTGCACACTGGCCCTGGAAGGGGCCCGGAGATGGCACATGTAAGCAACCTTAGGAAATAGCGGCACTATGTAGGAGGGTTACAGGATGCTGGGCATCTACAGAGGTAAACTGGTGAATCATTACACAAATGTTTATATTTAAAAATACCTAATAGTCAAAAATATGTGCCTCAGCAGGATTATTACAATCTTTATGGAACAGGGTAGTGCTATTTATGAATGGAATGAATAGAAAGGCTATAGTATAAAGTGGTGGTCTGGATGGGCATACACATGGCAGAGGAGGTTTAATGTTGATTAATGTAGATTAATGCACTTAGGTCAGAATAAACCTTTTGAGTCATATACATTAAATTGAAATATAGTAGTATAGAGATTACATAACAGTAGAAGGACTTGGGTATTCTGGTTACAAGTAAGCTGAGCAGCAGTACTCAATGTCAAGGAGCAGCTACAAAAGCAAACAAGACTTTAGGGTGTAAACAAAAGAGAAAATCCCAAATGTATTACCTCTCTGTAAATCCCTTATAAGGCCACAGCTACAATTTGGGCTTTGCATTTTAAAAAATAAGTTATTACCAATTCAAAGAAGGGGAACTAAATTATTATAAGTGTGACGCCCTGGCCAGGCCAGGTAGTCACAGATAGGGCCCCGCATTACACCTGTCCCTCATAGGTAACATACAGCCAAACATTTAAACCCTAGTCACCCCCCTCAGGGCTTGATGGACACACCAGGGGGTGGAACCAGGCGGTTGGAAGACGCCCACCAAGGAGTTCAGATAGCCTGGGGCGGGAAAGTAAACAGTTCAGTTTCAGAGTTCAAGTTGCAGCTCCAGCAGAGGAGAAAACCCAATTTGAGCAGGTGCCAGGGTAGGAACCCTGGTACCTTTGGCTAGGAGGCAGACGGCGGTCTCCGTCTGCAGGAGCCGGGAAGACGGCTCGGTGGAACCGAGGTGGACTGGGACAAGGTTGTAGCCCGCCGGTACCGACCCGGGGAACCGATTCGGAAACCGGAGCACAAAGGGGGTACTCAGACCCTGAAGCTAGGTCCAGAAGCTACTGGGGGCTAGCTAATTAACTGATTGCGGCCAGGACTAGAGGTCCTGTCCCACCCAAAGTCCCGACTGAAGGCAACAGCCCAACGAGGGGGATAAGAGGCCACCACCACAGCTCAGAGATCCCACGGGCCAGCGTCTGCGGGCAAAGGGCTCCTTAGGCAACAACCAGCCGGGAGCGGACTCCTGAAGTTGCAAGCACAGGCAGTCCACCATCCAAAACAGGTGCAGGAGAAAGACAGAGACCACCAGCTGGGTGGGGGACCAGACTGCAGCCGGCTGCGGGCACCGACCACCATCACCTTGGTTTACAAGAGACTCGTGTGTTTACTAATAGTGAGTACAACAACACCCTCCGGTCGCCCATCTCCCTGCACCGCCAAACACCCCCAACGGGTTTCGGGGCCACCATCCCTGCCCACGGAGGGGTTAACAACTTGCTGCCAAACATCTCCCGCAGGTGCCCCGTAACTGCAGCGGTGGGTTCCACCTTCACCACATCCCGTGTGTGGCGTCACAAACTTATCACGGCTCAGGCCGTACATCTACGTCCCCAAACCACAACCCCCCATTCAGTTGAAGTGACTGCGAGACCCCCCAGGTCCGGAGACCCTCGAGCCACCCACTGAAGGTCCAGATCCGAGCAGCTCAACTGCCGAGCATGGGGCGGTACATAAGCGTTGGAAGTAGAGATGGTCGTGGTTCGGCTCGAGTTCGGTTCGTCGAACGGAGGTCTCGTTCGAGTTCAGTTCGTCGAACGTTCGACGAACCGAACTCGAACCGCATAGGAAACAATGGCAGGCAATCACAAACACAGAAAAACACCTAGAAAACACCCTCAAAGGTGTCCAAAAGGTGACAAACAACTCACAACACAACACAAACACATGGGAAAGTGACAAGGACATATACTCATGCGAAAACAAAAGAGCTGGACAAGGAAAAAGAGGAGGAGACACAGATATATGAGTATATGCAAGGAAATGATGCCATAACTGTGCAACTTGAGCCCTGCTCATTTTAGGCTTCCAATCTGGATAAATTGCCTGAGCTTGCCACGTACGCCTTGGGGATCTTGTCGTGTCCTGCAGCCAGCATTCTCTCGGAACCTGTCTTCAGTGCTGCTGGGGGTCTGCTGACAGATAAGCACACGTATCTGTCCACTGACAATGTGGACATGGCTCTCAGAGGACTATTCTTCCCCTGGGTCATCCAGGGGAGGTGAAAAGCACGCATATTTTTGAGAGTGCTTCATGCAAAGCATCTTTTTCAAAAGGGGGGTCAACTGATGCCAGTCAAGTGGGGTGTGTGTGGCCCAATTAGTGGAAACGAGGGAGACTGTGGTTGGAGTCCCCTCGCTTTTGAAAAAAGAACCAAGATGAACAAGTCATGGCTCTCAGAGAACTTTTCTTCCCCTGGGTCATCCAGGGGAGGTGAAAGGCACGCGCATTTTTGAGAGTGCTTCATGCAAAGCATCTTTTTCTTTTTCAAAAGGGGGGTCAACTGATGCCAGTCAAGTGGGGTATGTGTGGCCCAATTAGTGGCAACAAGGGAGACTGTGGTTGGAGTCCCCTCGCTGTGTTTCTAAAAGAACCAAGATGAACAAGTCATGGCTCTCAGAGGACTTTTCTTCCCCTGGCTCAGCCAGGGGAGGTGAAAGGCACGCGTATTTTTGAGAGTGCTTCATGCAAAGCATCTTTTTCTTTTTCAAAAGGGGGGTCAACTGATGCCAGTCAATTGGGGTGTGTGTGGCCCAATTAGTGGAAACGAGGGAGACTGTGGTTGGAGTCCCCTCGCTGTGTTTTACATGATTTTCGAAGGGCATAACATGCCTAAGAGATATGTTAGATACTTGAACAGAATGCACATCTCCATCTTTATACACCAATCACATAGAATTGCCACTCCATAATAGCATCAAGAAATCAAAAAGAACCGGAGCTTTTAGAAGCAAATTACAAAAGTTTATTAAAGTTAATCACATAGTACTTATTAGAACATGAAAACAAACAGTTTAAAAGTTTGTGCTGAAAGGGGGAAAGAACACCCATGAAAAGTGGGACTAAGGGGCGAGCTCATAAGTCTATCATAGACATAGGGTTTTTCCTGGCCAGACACGCTCAATAATGAGCTATGAGTAAGAGGATAATATCCAAAGTCTTAAGCCATGCACTTACCCATTATAATCAAGCCTCGCACCTGCGTCCCACGATTCAAACGGACCCAACCGACGCACGTTTCGCATTGCACATCACAGCTTCCTTAGGGCGGGTTAAAATTCTCAAACTCAAGACCGGATCTTATATATATTTAGGAAATGTTCCCATTGGTCATCCCATGTGTCCATCAGGAGGGATCGTAATGACGGCGCATGCGCATCACAGACGAGACGTCCACTTCCGCCCCGCCCGGCAATACATAGAGGGAAGGCACCCGGAAATTCAGGTAACCACGGACGCCATACGTCACTACCCTCGTCATAGATGCGCCGGGCGAGGCGGAGGGACGAGTCGTACCCGTGATGGGCATGCGCACTGCGATCCCTCAGAACATGAAAAAAGTGCTGCAGATCAATGTATAATATACCGTTGACTCTGCATATACCAATAAGAACGTAACGGATATAATCAGGAACACATCTCGTAACCACAACAGGGAAAAGTGAGAATATTAGATTCATATAAAGTACGGACATACATCCGAATGGAAAATGAGGGTAAAAGAAACATTTATAATAGGAAAGATAAACCAATTTCTGGTTCTCCTCAGTTGATAGTAGTCAGATGTTCCACTGCTCTCATATTTTTGTCTTTCTTATTCTTCCCTTTATTTTCATATTATTTTCTCCTCTTTTCACACTCATCACTATTCCATGTCTAAGTCACATTATAGGTCCTATAAGTCAGGATTGAGAATAAATGGTTTTAGAAGACATATAGCACAATAAATAAAGAATTAAAAAAGAACAACATTTAAAAATTACGAATTAAAAAATTCCTCTGACACGGGAAAGTATCCTATAGCATAAATCATAGGAATCAAGGAAAGGGGGATTTTTTAACTAGTTTTTTCATAAGAAAGGCGCAAAATTAGCTGCTTCATTCAGCCCAATTGGGGCAACGGTATCTAACATAATGATCCATCTCATTTCTTTCTGCGCCAACAATTTTTTAACATTCCCACCTCTTATTCCTAGATGGATCACATCTATCCCTCTTGCCATAAATGTCTTGGGATCACAGGAATGAAATTGCCTAAAATGGCGAGGGATGGTTTTTAGTGTTGTGATATCGGTCGCTGTCTTTGCCGCCACAATGTCCCTCACATGCTCTCTGATCCTGACTCTCAGTTCTCTTGATGTGAGACCGATGTAGATCTTATTACAGCCACAAGTGGCGTAATATATCACATTGATGGTATCACATGAAATATGTTCCCTAATAGAATAGGTTTTCATACCCGGGCGGGGCGGAAGTGGACGTCTCGTCTGTGATGCGCATGCGCCGTCATTACGATCCCTCCTGATGGACACATGGGATGACCAATGGGAACATTTCCTAAATATATATAAGATCCGGTCTTGAGTTTGAGAATTTTAACCCGCCCTGAGGAAGCTGTGATGTGCAATGCGAAACGTGCGTCGGTTGGGTCCGTTTGAATCGTGGGACGCAGGTGCGAGGCTTGATTATAATGGGTAAGTGCATGGCTTAAGACTTTGGATATTATCCTCTTACTCATAGCTCATTATTGAGCGTGTCTGGCCAGGAAAAACCCTATGTCTATGATAGACTTATGAGCTCGCCCCTTAGTCCCACTTTTCATGGGTGTTCTTTCCCCCTTTCAGCACAAACTTTTAAACTGTTTGTTTTCATGTTCTAATAAGTACTATGTGATTAACTTTAATAAACTTTTGTAATTTGCTTCTAAAAGCTCCGGTTCTTTTTGATTTCTTGATGCTATTATGGAGTGGCAATTCTATGTGATTGGTGTATAAAGATGGAGATGTGCATTCTGTTCAAGTATCTAACATATCTGTTGTTTTTTGTGTTATCCACAGCACATTCTCATAATACTATGAATTTCAAAGCCCGCGAGGAGGCGTGGCTATGTCAAATTAATGATATGCTGAAGGGGGATTCCACTTTGGTTTTAGATACTACTGGCACGGGGGCCAAGGAATATTTCAATAAAATGAAGGAATTGTTGAAGAAAAAGACGAAAACATGGTGGAATTGCACTTTTCTCCAGCGTTATGTGGAAATGGGGTTAATCCCCCGAGGACTTAGAGTCCAAGTGTTCCCTTCCTTTTTGGTCGATAATGAAACATTTAAAAACAGATGGGAGAATGCCGCTACCACTTGCTCGAGACAATTTCTTGAGCTCTTGATAGACCTCGATAAGGAATCCCTTAAAACCTTGGAGGTGGAAATTACTGAACTCTATAATAATATGGAAAAAAATCTAACACCAGCTGCTTTGAAAAAATGCAATGAGGATCTAGATACTGAGATCGACATCTGGGGTAAAGAAATACAGGGGAGGAAGATCCAAAAATTACAAAGAGATTTGGAAGATAAACAGGGTAATAAAATGTATAGGTGGCGCAATAAGAAGGAAAGACCACACCCCTACTATAGACCCGGATTTAATCGATCCAGATCCGGATCAATGACTTCTTGTACCTCAGGGGAGGAAACTTTAACTAGTGGAAATGGATCTATGCCTATGAGGGGTAATCATGAAACAGGGAGAATCAACTGGAATAACCGATTACGGCCATCCAAAAATAAGAACCAGGCTCTAACCAAAAATAACTATGGGGAGATAAGGTATGCACACCAGTGACTATGGAAGGGGAATACATGGAATAGCAGAAACTGCTGTGTGAATACTGACATGAAAAATTCAATAGCTATTTGTTAGAATGAAATGTGAAAAATGGAACCTGCATTACTGCCATGAATATATGAATAAAGAGAAATTTAGCTACTGAATTGATCAATGCAGAAGAGCCCCAACACTACGCCAAAGTATTTCTCTACGTTGGGGTCCCTAGCTTGTGTGTGTCCTCTCATGCAGTTAAAAAACTTACCGTGTATGGGACGCTGAGATCCAGGCTATATATGCGTATAATGTGGATTGGCAATAGGTGTGTATGGGGAGGGTTCACAAACGAAAAACTACTAACATTAAGGAATAACGTTTGGAACTCCATTCTATGTCTGAACTGGGTGCAAAAAACCTAAAAAACATCACTATGGGGAGATAAGGTATGCACACCAGTGACTATGGAAGGGGAATACATGGAATAGCAGAAACTGCTGTGTGAATACTGACATGAAAAATTCAATAGCTATTTGTTAGAATGAAATGTGAAAAATGGAACCTGCATTACTGCCATGAATATATGAATAAAGAGAAATTTAGCTACTGAATTGATCAATGCAGAAGAGCCCCAACACTACGCCAAAGTATTTCTCTACGTTGGGGTCCCTAGCTTGTGTGTGTCCTCTCATGCAGTTAAAAAACTTACCGTGTATGGGACGCTGAGACCCAGGCTATATATGCGTATAATGTGGATTGGCAATAGGTGTGTATGGGGAGGGTTCACAAACGAAAAACTACTAACATTAAGGAATAACGTTTGGAACTCCATTCTATGTCTGAACTGGGTGCAAAAAACCTAAAAAACATCACTATGGGGAGATAAGGTATGCACACCAGTGACTATGGAAGGGGAATACATGGAATAGCAGAAACTGCTGTGTGAATACTGACATGAAAAATTCAATAGCTATTTGTTAGAATGAAATGTGAAAAATGGAACCTGCATTACTGCCATGAATATATGAATAAAGAGAAATTTAGCTACTGAATTGATCAATGCAGAAGAGCCCCAACACTACGCCAAAGTATTTCTCTACGTTGGGGTCCCTAGCTTGTGTGTGTCCTCTCATGCAGTTAAAAAACTTACCGTGTATGGGACGCTGAGACCCAGGCTATATATGCGTATAATGTGGATTGGCAATAGGTGTGTATGGGGAGGGTTCACAAACGAAAAACTACTAACATTAAGGAATAACGTTTGGAACTCCATTCTATGTCTGAACTGGGTGCAAAAAACCTAAAAAACATCACTATGGGGAGATAAGGTATGCACACCAGTGACTATGGAAGGGGAATACATGGAATAGCAGAAACTGCTGTGTGAATACTGACATGAAAAATTCAATAGCTATTTGTTAGAATGAAATGTGAAAAATGGAACCTGCATTACTGCCATGAATATATGAATAAAGAGAAATTTAGCTACTGAATTGATCAATGCAGAAGAGCCCCAACACTACGCCAAAGTATTTCTCTACGTTGGGGTCCCTAGCTTGTGTGTGTCCTCTCATGCAGTTAAAAAACTTACCGTGTATGGGACGCTGAGACCCAGGCTATATATGCGTATAATGTGGATTGGCAATAGGTGTGTATGGGGAGGGTTCACAAACGAAAAACTACTAACATTAAGGAATAACGTTTGGAACTCCATTCTATGTCTGAACTGGGTGCAAAAAACCTAAAAAACATCACTATGGGGAGATAAGGTATGCACACCAGTGACTATGGAAGGGGAATACATGGAATAGCAGAAACTGCTGTGTGAATACTGACATGAAAAATTCAATAGCTATTTGTTAGAATGAAATGTGAAAAATGGAACCTGCATTACTGCCATGAATATATGAATAAAGAGAAATTTAGCTACTGAATTGATCAATGCAGAAGAGCCCCAACACTACGCCAAAGTATTTCTCTACGTTGGGGTCCCTAGCTTGTGTGTGTCCTCTCATGCAGTTAAAAAACTTACCGTGTATGGGACGCTGAGACCCAGGCTATATATGCGTATAATGTGGATTGGCAATAGGTGTGTATGGGGAGGGTTCACAAACGAAAAACTACTAACATTAAGGAATAACGTTTGGAACTCCATTCTATGTCTGAACTGGGTGCAAAAAACCTAAAAAACATCACTATGGGGAGATAAGGTATGCACACCAGTGACTATGGAAGGGGAATACATGGAATAGCAGAAACTGCTGTGTGAATACTGACATGAAAAATTCAATAGCTATTTGTTAGAATGAAATGTGAAAAATGGAACCTGCATTACTGCCATGAATATATGAATAAAGAGAAATTTAGCTACTGAATTGATCAATGCAGAAGAGCCCCAACACTACGCCAAAGTATTTCTCTACGTTGGGGTCCCTAGCTTGTGTGTGTCCTCTCATGCAGTTAAAAAACTTACCGTGTATGGGACGCTGAGACCCAGGCTATATATGCGTATAATGTGGATTGGCAATAGGTGTGTATGGGGAGGGTTCACAAACGAAAAACTACTAACATTAAGGAATAACGTTTGGAACTCCATTCTATGTCTGAACTGGGTGCAAAAAACCTAAAAAACATCACTATGGGGAGATAAGGTATGCACACCAGTGACTATGGAAGGGGAATACATGGAATAGCAGAAACTGCTGTGTGAATACTGACATGAAAAATTCAATAGCTATTTGTTAGAATGAAATATGAAAAATGGAACCTGCATTACTGCCATGAATATATGAATAAAGAGAAATTTAGCTACTGAATTGATCAATGCAGAAGAGCCCCAACACTACGCCAAAGTATTTCTCTACGTTGGGGTCCCTAGCTTGTGTGTGTCCTCTCATGCAGTTAAAAAACTTACCGTGAATGGGACGCTGAGACCCAGGCTATATATGCGTATAATGTGGATTGGCAATAGGTGTGTATGGGGAGGGTTCACAAACGAAAAACTACTAACATTAAGGAATAACGTTTGGAACTCCATTCTATGTCTGAACTGGGTGCAAAAAACCTAAAAAACATCACTATGGGGAGATAAGGTATGCACACCAGTGACTATGGAAGGGGAATACATGGAATAGCAGAAACTGCTGTGTGAATACTGACATGAAAAATTCAATAGCTATTTGTTAGAATGAAATGTGAAAAATGGAACCTGCATTACTGCCATGAATATATGAATAAAGAGAAATTTAGCTACTGAATTGATCAATGCAGAAGAGCCCCAACACTACGCCAAAGTATTTCTCTACGTTGGGGTCCCTAGCTTGTGTGTGTCCTCTCATGCAGTTAAAAAACTTACCGTGTATGGGACGCTGAGACCCAGGCTATATATGCGTATAATGTGGATTGGCAATAGGTGTGTATGGGGAGGGTTCACAAACGAAAAACTACTAACATTAAGGAATAACGTTTGGAACTCCATTCTATGTCTGAACTGGGTGCAAAAAACCTAAAAAACATCACTATGGGGAGATAAGGTATGCACACCAGTGACTATGGAAGGGGAATACATGGAATAGCAGAAACTGCTGTGTGAATACTGACATGAAAAATTCAATAGCTATTTGTTAGAATGAAATGTGAAAAATGGAACCTGCATTACTGCCATGAATATATGAATAAAGAGAAATTTAGCTACTGAATTGATCAATGCAGAAGAGCCCCAACACTACGCCAAAGTATTTCTCTACGTTGGGGTCCCTAGCTTGTGTGTGTCCTCTCATGCAGTTAAAAAACTTACCGTGTATGGGACGCTGAGACCCAGGCTATATATGCGTATAATGTGGACACGGTAAGTTTTTTAACTTACACGGTAAGTTTTTTAACTGCATGAGAGGACACACACAAGCTAGGGACCCCAACGTAGAGAAATACTTTGGCGTAGTGTTGGGGCTCTTCTGCATTGATCAATTCAGTAGCTAAATTTCTCTTTATTCATATATTCATGGCAGTAATGCAGGTTCCATTTTTCACATTTCATTCTAACAAATAGCTATTGAATTTTTCATGTCAGTATTCACACAGCAGTTTCTGCTATTCCATGTATTCCCCTTCCATAGTCACTGGTGTGCATACCTTATCTCCCCATAGTGATGTTTTTTAGGTTTTTTGCACCCAGTTCAGACATAGAATGGAGTTCCAAACGTTATTCCTTAATGTTAGTAGTTTTTCGTTTGTGAACCCTCCCCATACACACCTATTGCCAATCCACATTATACGCATATATAGCCTGGGTCTCAGCGTCCCATACACGGTAAGTTTTTTAACTGCATGAGAGGACACACACAAGCTAGGGACCCCAACGTAGAGAAATACTTTGGCGTAGTGTTGGGGCTCTTCTGCATTGATCAATTCAGTAGCTAAATTTCTCTTTATTCATATATTCATGGCAGTAATGCAGGTTCCATTTTTCACATTTCATTCTAACAAATAGCTATTGAATTTTTCATGTCAGTATTCACACAGCAGTTTCTGCTATTCCATGTATTCCCCTTCCATAGTCACTGGTGTGCATACCTTATCTCCCCATAGTGATGTTTTTTAGGTTTTTTGCACCCAGTTCAGACATAGAATGGAGTTCCAAACGTTATTCCTTAATGTTAGTAGTTTTTCGTTTGTGAACCCTCCCCATACACACCTATTGCCAATCCACATTATACGCATATATAGCCTGGGTCTCAGCGTCCCATACACGGTAAGTTTTTTAACTGCATGAGAGGACACACACAAGCTAGGGACCCCAACGTAGAGAAATACTTTGGCGTAGTGTTGGGGCTCTTCTGCATTGATCAATTCAGTAGCTAAATTTCTCTTTATTCATATATTCATGGCAGTAATGCAGGTTCCATTTTTCACATTTCATTCTAACAAATAGCTATTGAATTTTTCATGTCAGTATTCACACAGCAGTTTCTGCTATTCCATGTATTCCCCTTCCATAGTCACTGGTGTGCATACCTTATCTCCCCATAGTGATGTTTTTTAGGTTTTTTGCACCCAGTTCAGACATAGAATGGAGTTCCAAACGTTATTCCTTAATGTTAGTAGTTTTTCGTTTGTGAACCCTCCCCATACACACCTATTGCCAATCCACATTATACGCATATATAGCCTGGGTCTCAGCGTCCCATACACGGTAAGTTTTTTAACTGCATGAGAGGACACACACAAGCTAGGGACCCCAACGTAGAGAAATACTTTGGCGTAGTGTTGGGGCTCTTCTGCATTGATCAATTCAGTAGCTAAATTTCTCTTTATTCATATATTCATGGCAGTAATGCAGGTTCCATTTTTCACATTTCATTCTAACAAATAGCTATTGAATTTTTCATGTCAGTATTCACACAGCAGTTTCTGCTATTCCATGTATTCCCCTTCCATAGTCACTGGTGTGCATACCTTATCTCCCCATAGTGATGTTTTTTAGGTTTTTTGCACCCAGTTCAGACATAGAATGGAGTTCCAAACGTTATTCCTTAATGTTAGTAGTTTTTCGTTTGTGAACCCTCCCCATACACACCTATTGCCAATCCACATTATACGCATATATAGCCTGGGTCTCAGCGTCCCATACACGGTAAGTTTTTTAACTGCATGAGAGGACACACACAAGCTAGGGACCCCAACGTAGAGAAATACTTTGGCGTAGTGTTGGGGCTCTTCTGCATTGATCAATTCAGTAGCTAAATTTCTCTTTATTCATATATTCATGGCAGTAATGCAGGTTCCATTTTTCACATTTCATTCTAACAAATAGCTATTGAATTTTTCATGTCAGTATTCACACAGCAGTTTCTGCTATTCCATGTATTCCCCTTCCATAGTCACTGGTGTGCATACCTTATCTCCCCATAGTGATGTTTTTTAGGTTTTTTGCACCCAGTTCAGACATAGAATGGAGTTCCAAACGTTATTCCTTAATGTTAGTAGTTTTTCGTTTGTGAACCCTCCCCATACACACTTATTGCCAATCCACATTATACGCATATATAGCCTGGGTCTCAGCGTCCCATACACGGTAAGTTTTTTAACTGCATGAGAGGACACACACAAGCTAGGGACCCCAACGTAGAGAAATACTTTGGCGTAGTGTTGGGGCTCTTCTGCATTGATCAATTCAGTAGCTAAATTTCTCTTTATTCATATATTCATGGCAGTAATGCAGGTTCCATTTTTCACATTTCATTCTAACAAATAGCTATTGAATTTTTCATGTCAGTATTCACACAGCAGTTTCTGCTATTCCATGTATTCCCCTTCCATAGTCACTGGTGTGCATACCTTATCTCCCCATAGTGATGTTTTTTAGGTTTTTTGCACCCAGTTCAGACATAGAATGGAGTTCCAAACGTTATTCCTTAATCTAACCAAAAATAAAACTGGTGGGGAGTTGCAGGTAATTAACCTTTCGAAACATCAATTGTCTACTGCCCAGATTCAGGTTTTGAACAAGGGCTTAACATTCTCTCCCAGTAATGCATTTAACTTTTTTTCAGCATTGAAAGATGTCCACCTTTTTTCACGCAAGCTCATTCTCAAGAAACTACATACTAGAACCTCTGCCCCCCCGGCCGTGGATGAGACAGAACGGCGAGCACTCCAGGATCTTGAAGATCTACTAGATGAACAATCTACCGAGCTGCCAGGTGGGTTCCCTCCTAAGATAATGCCTAAATCCACGACTGTCTCTGTGCCCGGCTGTGGAGGTATTCACTAAGCTTGTCACAGATGAGCTGCGTGGGATCTCCACGTACCGGGCACATGATAACCTTACGGCGGTTCAAAGAAAGGCTCTTGGTGAACTACAAAACATGAAGGATGTGGTCTTCAAGGCCGCCGATAAGGGTGGGAATGTCGTGGTATGGCCGATCGAGATGTATGAGAGGGAGGCCCACAGGCAGTTACGGGACAAATTTACCTACACGAAACTGGACTCCTCCCCGTTGGTCTCATTCTCGGCCGAATTATATCTCATCCTTAATGATGCTTACGAACAAGGGGTCATAACCAAGAGGGTCTTTGATGGACTAGTTGTCAAATATCCTAAGATTCCAACACTATATCTGTTGCCCAAGGTCCACAAGGATCCCGTCAATCCACCTGGAAGACCTATCGTGTCGGGGATGGAGGGGCTGTGCAGTCCAATCTGCCAATTTATTGAGTACTATTTAAGACCATTAGTCGAGACCCTTCCATCCTACGTACGCGACACTACTGAGGTATTAAAGAGAATTGACGGGATCCATGTGGACTCTGAGACCCTCTTGGTGGTAGCCGATGTTGAATCACTATATACGTGTATTCGGCATGATGATGGCTTGAGGGCGGTCCGATTTTTTCTGGGTGTCAGCAATTGGGATAGTTGTGTCTGCGAGTTGGTCCTCGAGCTCCTTGAATATGTACTGACCCACAACCTCTTTGTCTTTAAAGACAGGTATTACCTGCAGAGGCGGGAAACTGCCATGGGCGTGGCCTGTGCGCCTTCGTATGCAGGTCTCTTTCTCGGTTACTGGGAGAGGGACCTGTTTGAAGGCGGAGGCGCATGGGCCGCCCCCATGACACAGCTGTGGGTCAGATACATTGATGACCTTTTCATCATATGGCATGGCACACCATCCCAGCTCGGGGAGTTCAGGGACCAACTCAACGACAATATATATAATATCAAATTGACTTTTTGTCATAGTGCAAGGGAAATCGATTTTCTAGATATTAGAATCTCTGTGGATGGAGCGATGGCTTTGCAGACGGATGTTTTCAGGAAGCCGACGTCTGTGAACTCATTGCTCCACGCCACTTCGGCACATACCAATTCAACTATTTCGGCTATCCCGGTTGGGCAGTACCTTAGGATCAAGCGGATCTGCTCTCAGGAGGACTCCTTCCATGACCAAGCAGATGATTTAAGGATGAGATTTAAGGCACGGGGATATAGTGATCGTTGTGTGAAGAGGGCATACCAGCGAGCAAATGTGGTCCCCCGCGACGAGTTATTGCGTGAAGGAGGTGGACGAACCAAAAGGGCACTGCAGAATGAATCTCAAAACATCAGATTCATCTCAACATTTAATGAGAAGTGGAATGATATGAAACAAATCTTTAAAAAATATTGGCATGTCCTTCAATCAGATCCCTCCATTAAATCGTTTTTACCAGAGGTGCCTATGATGACTGCAAGACGCTGTAGAAATTTGAGAGATATTTTGGTGAAAAGCCATTATGTTGCCCCACAGAAGGAATATATTTTTGGATTGCCTGGTCCGGTTCATGGCTGTTTCCCATGTGGTCGTTGTCTTTCCTGCCCTAATGTGCTCGGATTTTATGACCAGTGATGGTATGAAAACCTATTCTATTAGGGAACATATTTCATGTGATACCATCAATGTGATATATTACGCCACTTGTGGCTGTAATAAGATCTACATCGGTCTCACATCAAGAGAACTGAGAGTCAGGATCAGAGAGCATGTGAGGGACATTGTGGCGGCAAAGACAGCGACCGATATCACAACACTAAAAACCATCCCTCGCCATTTTAGGCAATTTCATTCCTGTGATCCCAAGACATTTATGGCAAGAGGGATAGATGTGATCCATCTAGGAATAAGAGGTGGGAATGTTAAAAAATTGTTGGCGCAGAAAGAAATGAGATGGATCATTATGTTAGATACCGTTGCCCCAATTGGGCTGAATGAAGCAGCTAATTTTGCGCCTTTCTTATGAAAAAACTAGTTAAAAAATCCCCCTTTCCTTGATTCCTATGATTTATGCTATAGGATACTTTCCCGTGTCAGAGGAATTTTTTAATTCGTAATTTTTAAATGTTGTTCTTTTTTAATTCTTTATTTATTGTGCTATATGTCTTCTAAAACCATTTATTCTCAATCCTGACTTATAGGACCTATAATGTGACTTAGACATGGAATAGTGATGAGTGTGAAAAGAGGAGAAAATAATATGAAAATAAAGGGAAGAATAAGAGAGACAAAAATATGAGAGCAGTGGAACATCTGACTACTATCAACTGAGGAGAACCAGAAATTGGTTTATCTTTCCTATTATAAATGTTTCTTTTACCCTCATTTTCCATTCGGATGTATGTCCGTACTTTATATGAATCTAATATTCTCACTTTTCCATGTTGTGGTTACGAGATGTGTTCCTGATTATATCCGTTATGTTCTTATTGGTATATGCAGAGTCAACGGTATATTATACATTGATCTGCAGCACTTTTTTCATGTTCTGAGGGATCGCAGTGCGCATGCCCGTCACGGGTACGACTCGTCCCTCCGCCTCGCCCAGCGCATCTATGACGAGGGTAGTGACGTATGGCGTCCGTGGTTACCTGGATTTCCGGGTGCCTTCCCTCTATGTATTGCCGGGCGGGGCGGAAGTGGACGTCTCGTCTGTGATGCGCATGCGCCGTCATTACGATCCCTCCTGATGGACACATGGGATGACCAATGGGAACATTTCCTAAATATATATAAGATCCGGTCTTGAGTTTGAGAATTTTAACCCGCCCTGAGGAAGCTGTGATGTGCAATGCGAAACGTGCGTCGGTTGGGTCCGTTTGAATCGTGGGACGCAGGTGCGAGGCTTGATTATAATGGGTAAGTGCATGGCTTAAGACTTTGGATATTATCCTCTTACTCATAGCTCATTATTGAGCGTGTCTGGCCAGGAAAAACCCTATGTCTATGATAGACTTATGAGCTCGCCCCTTAGTCCCACTTTTCATGGGTGTTCTTTCCCCCTTTCAGCACAAACTTTTAAACTGTTTGTTTTCATGTTCTAATAAGTACTATGTGATTAACTTTAATAAACTTTTGTAATTTGCTTCTAAAAGCTCCGGTTCTTTTTGATTTCTACATGCCTAAGAGGTTGAGTTTCATCATCTGCAACTTGTTGGCAACAGAAAGGCTGCCTTTACACCCTTTTGAGACCGAGGATTTTCGAGACCTTATGCCCATTGCAGTGCCCCAAGAGCCGATGGCCAGTCGTCACTCCTTCTCCAAGAAAGGCGTGCCCGCGCTACCACAGCAGGTCGCACACAACCTCACCAATTCCTTGAGAAACTCTGTGTGTGACAGGGTGCATTTCACCACAGATACTTGGACCAGTAAGCATGGACAGGGGAGTTACATGTTGCTGACTGGGCACTGGGTAACTATGGTGAGAGATGGAGAAGGGTTTGCTGTACAAGTCTTGCCGTCCCCACGACTTGTGTGTTAATCCTTCCTCTGTATGTACAAGTTCCTCAACTGCTTCTGCCTCCTCAACCTCGTGTGGGTCCTCCACCTCGGCCCAAACCCTGTGTGGTCAGGCCACCCTTCCTTCTAACTGCTCCCAAGGAATCCCACACACCTCTTTACTATGCTGGCAGCACAGCTCAACAGCATGATGCGGTCGACTCTTTACTTAGAAATGTCTGGGAAATGTGAGTCACACCGCTGAGGAGTTGTGGACGGTAAGCTCTGGAGAGTGAGACCGAGTTTCATCAATGGTTGTCTCCACTCAACCAGCAGCCAGGGAAGGTCGGGTGTGACATTGATGCAAACCAGTCTGCGACCCTTCTTCAGGGCAATGTGACACACGTGCCTTGTATGGCTCACGTGTTGAACCTGGTTGTCCAGCAATTTTTAAAATACCATCCCGGCCTACATGGCCTTCTGCAGCGGGCACGCTGCTATGTGCTCACTTTCATCCTTCGCACCCAGCAGCTCAACAACTTTCATCGCTCCTGAAGTCTTAGGGTCTGGCGGTTAAACGCCGGAAATGCAATGTTCCGACACGCAGGAATTGGAATCTGCACATGTTGCAGCGTCTGTGGCAGCACCGCAGAGCCCTGCTGAAATACGGTCTGACGTATACCCTGGGCTAACTTGATCCAGAGGTGGTGCAGATCACGCTGCTAGAGTGGTGTCAGATCAAGGACCTATGCACCCTTCTACACAGTTTACAAATGTCGACGAAGATGTTTAGCACTGGCGATGCCATTCTCAGCGTGACAATTCTGGTCATCTACAAGATGGAGCACACTGTAAGCATTATTCTGAGTCAGGTGTTGGTCCAAGAGGAAGGGGAGGAAGTACAGGAGGAGTCATATGCAGAAGGGATAATAAGATCTACAAGGTCCAGACGGTGAGCGGCACCTAGGCGGCAGTCATTGTGGGGGAGAGGGATTAACAAGGGCGCATAGTATCAGCAAAAATTGTTGAGGAAATGGAGGACGAACTGGCGATGGGCATGGAAGACTCAGCAGATGAGTGAGAGCTTGCTCACATTTCGGTTGTGCGAGGTTGGGGGGAGAGGGCAGAGGAAGGAGGCACGATTCTCACCTCTCTGCCACCAACACACCAAGGACTTGGTTCTCCTGGATGCACAAGACACATGAGCGCCTTCTTGCTGCACTACCTACAACATGACCCTCGTATTGTACGAATTCGAAGTAATGCTAACTACTGGGTTGCCACACTGTTAGATCCCCGGTACAAGACAAAATTTGGCGAAATAATTCCTGCCATAGAAAGGGACGCACGTATACAGGAGTATCTGCAGAAGGTGGTACGGATTCTTAGATCTGCTTTTCCAGTAAACACCAGTGCTGCACAGAGTGAATCTCAACGCTTTGTCATGGATAGGAGGAAATGGTCTTTTACTTGTCCACATCTGAGGGACCGAGGGCTGGCTGCTGTGCTGAGATGGCGTTGAGTACGGTGTCCCTGCAGAGATGCACCTTTGGTCATATACCAAATGAGTTGAAAAAGGACAGATGCTGGTGGAAAGGGGAACAGTTGTGTTGGAAAGGGGAAACAAGTTTTTGTCCGTGGGTTTGGTGGTTAAGCAAAAGTAACATTTGATGAAGAAACACCATCTGTTACGGTGGGACTGGCAGATTTGGATAAGGTGGTATATACTATGTTACCGCTATATAACGAAAATTAATAAGAAAAGACAGAGAAAGGTATGTATCCCCATCAGCAGTCAATGTCCACCGTGCTCCCAGATTGAAAAGGAGAGGTTTGCAACTGGAAGGTTAGGTGGAGGATACAGATCTGTGTGGCTATGAAACTAATAGTTGCCTGAACCGAGTTAGACGCCACTGGGATCTGGAGACTGGGAGCCCTGTTAGCGTCACAGGGTCCACACGTCCACCCAGCCCAGGAACTCCCTGTTAACATCACAGGGGCCATTCAGTATGCTGACCGTGTGCATTGGGGCCACACCTGTGGACAGCAGGCGCATCAGCAGCAGCAGGCCTGTTAATGCCACTGGGCTGCACAAGCAGGACTTGTAGTACAGGAGCTGGTCTTAACCGTTCTGCGTTACCAACTGTGGTGGTGGCCTGCATCGACGCCCTATCCCTGCCTACCTCTTGCCTAAAGCCGCAATGGGTTCAACACATGGAGGTGTGCTCTTTCGGAGCATAATAGAAGACTGCACACCTCCTTGTTGGCTCCAGCCCGTTTTATAACCTGGGTCCGCCCCAAACCAGGGTGGACCACAATGCACCACCTGGAGACAAAAGCAGAGAGACACATCATGAGTGGCATAACTAGCGTCCTATTTGGAACCGCAACTTCAATAATGACCTCATGGCTGCCACTACACAAACACCTCACCAGTCATCGTCTGACCATCAATAATGAGGTGACAAGTCATAGGGGCGGGCCTCTGCAAGCCATTTGGGAGTGGCCTGGACACATCGTCAGGACACCTGATGCCCTGTGGTCTATATGGGCCCCCCACATCAGGGGCAGGGCCAAAGAGTTCATTACCGGACCTAGTCTCTGATGCAGTAAGTGCCTGAGCATGCTCAGTAGCATGAAATACAGCCTCTGAAAAAAGACTATCAGCTTTAGCATGGTGTCTAGGCACAAAACAGGACTTAGACCCGGCACGGAATGCAAGTACCTGTGCAGAGAGGCTTTTCGCACTAAGTGTGGGAGCATGCGCTGTATCCCGAAATGAAGACTTAGCCTCAGGAATGGCACAGTCAGGCTGAGCATACTCACTAGGCGAAACACTGTAGTTAGGCTGCGGCTGGGGTAAATCGGCACACGCGTGCGCACTAGCTGCCTCTCCACACTTAGACGTGGAGGAGAAATTGCTCTTCGGGTGTGGACTTGGAGATGCTGTCTATGAACAGAAGGAAAAGCTAAAGGAAGCCTCCCTTTCTATCCCTCCGAATGATCAAATGCAGCAAGGAATTCCCTGAGTTTGCTATAACATTAGCGTAGCAAAATGTGCATGAGGGTGTCATGCAGAGGTGCTGCAAATAGATTTGCACCAGTGGGACACTAATGGAAGTCCAACAGTCACTTCTTGTATGCCACTAAATGGCAGCATTTTTTGCTATCATTATAGCTTATTAAAAACAAAGCAGGAGGGTGTCCTGCACATGTGCTAGAAATAGCTTGGCACCAGTGGGACAATAATGAAATACAACAGCCAGTTCTTGTATGCCACTAAATGGCAGCATTTTTTGCTATCATTATAGCTTATTAAAAACAGAGCAGGAAGGTGTCCTGCACAGGTGCTAGAAATAGCTTGGCACCAGTGGGACAATAATGAAATACAACATCCAGTTCCATGATGCCACTAAATGGCAGCATTTTTTGCTATCATTATAGCTTATTAAAAACAGAGCAGGAGGGTGTCATGCAGAGGTGCTGCACATAGATTTGCACCAGTGGGGCACTAATGGAGTACAACAGCCCGTTCTTGTATGCCACTAAATGTCAGCATTTTTTGCTATCATTATAGCTTATTAAAAACAGAGCAGGAGGGTGTCCTGCACAGGTGCTAGAAATAGCTTGGCACCAGTGGGACACTAATGGAAGTCCAACAGCCACGTTTAGGATGCCACTAAGTTCACTCAGTGTTTGCTAGTATAATGGCTTAGTAACAATGAGTTTGAGTGTGCAATGCAGGCAGACGTGCTGCAAATATCTTTGCACTAGTGGGACAATACAGAAGTCCAACAGCCACGTTTAAGATGCCACTAAGTTCACTCAGTGTTTGCTAGTATAATGGCTTAGTAACAATGAGTTTGAGTGTGCAATGTAGGCAGACGTGCTGCAAATATCTTTGCACTAGTGGGACAATACAGAAGTCCAACAGCCACGTTTAGGATGCCACTAAGTTCACTCAGTGTTTGCTAGTATAATGGCTTAGTAACAATGAGTTTGAGTGTGCAATGCAGGCAGACGTGCTGCAAATATCTTTGCACTAGTGGGACAATACAGAGGTCCAACAGCCACGTTTAGGATGCCACTAAGTTCACTCAGTGTTTGCTAGTATAATGGCTTAGTAATAATGAGTTTGAGTGTGCAATGCAGGCAGACGTGCTGCAAATATCTTTGCACTAGTGGGACAATACAGAAGTCCAACAGCCACGTTTAGGATGCCACTAAGTTCACTCAGTGTTTGCTAGTATAATGGCTTAGTAACAATGAGTTTGAGTGTGCAATGCAGGCAGACGTGCTGCAAATATCTTTGCACTAGTGGGACAATACAGAAGTCCAACAGCCACGTTTAGGATGCCACTAAGTTCACTCAGTGTTTGCTAGTATAATGGCTTAGTAACAATGAGTTTGAGTGTGCAATGCAGGCAGACGTGCTGCAAATATCTTTGCACTAGTGGGACAATACAGAAGTCCAACAGCCACGTTTAGGATGCCACTAAGTTCACTCAGTGTTTGCTAGTATAATAGCTTAGTAACAATGAGTTTGAGTGTGCAAAGGGCAGGAGGGTACAGTGGCAGGATTGTGGGTCTCTGGGTAGAGGAAAGGAAGCCTGCCTTTCTATCCCTCCTAATGGGGAAATGCAGCGAGGAAATCCCCGACCTTAGCTACACAGACGCTGTCATCTTGTGTAGCTGTTAAACTCTGTTTTCACGGACCTGTCACCTATGGCTCTGACCCTGCCGGTATTAGCCCTTAAAAGGACTGATAGAAAGTGCTATCCCTATTCTGTACAGCGCTGTGTATAGAGCGTACACAGCAGTATCGGAGATAGGCGCTGCGCCAGCCGTCACTGACACAAAGGATGCAGAAGGCAGATAATGGCGTGCTGGAGAAAAATGTCCGTTTTTATAATGCAGGGACATGTAACATGGACATCCTATCACATATGCCGTTGCTTCTCTGGTTAATAGTCCACTTAGCTGTGTGTGTGTCTGGGATTGGCTGACATGCTGGCCCGCCCCACTACACGCGCGTGCTTAGGGAAGGAAGACAAGGAAAAAAAAAAAAAATGGCGATCGTCATTATCCATACAGCAGTGATATGAATGCGCTGTTCCCGCACACTATACGCTGAAATTTCATAATAGTGTGAGTCACAGAGTGACTTACACTATTACAGCGGAAAGCCAGCTAGTAATTAGCTGGTCTTTTTCCTTCTAGAACCGTTCTCGAACGCATCTAGAACTATCGAGCTTTAGCAAAACGCTCGAGTTCTAGTTCGATCTAGAACAGCCCCCAAAATCACTCGAGTCGCGAACTGGAGAACCTCGAACCGTTCACCGCGCTCAACTCTAGTTGGAAGGGCTCTCCTTTAATGAGTGGTTATAAAAGTTAGGCTTGTTCAGCTTAGAAAAAAAGACACCTCAGAGGAGATCTTATTTATATGTATAAATGCATGTGTGGTCCATATAAAGGACTGGCACATAATTAATTGCTTCCAAGGACCTTACAAGGGACCAGGGAGCATTCATTATGTGTGGAGGGAAGGTGATTCCAAAAGCTAAATATGAAAGGCTGCTTTACAATTAGAGTAGTCAGACTGTGGATTGTCCTACCACAAGTGACAGTAATGGTAGACAGTATAACAACTTTTATAAAAAGGCTGAAAGGCTAGTTGTTTTTTTTTACAACAAACAAGCAATGTGGGTTATATATAATCTAGTTATAGAGCAATGTATAGCTGGTGGGTAAAGGTTGAACTTGATGGACCTAAGTCTTATATAACTATGTAACTATGTAACCTGTGGATAGTAATGAATCGTTGTGCGCACCGCTAGTCTCCACACACAGCAGCGGCCAGCAAACAGGAAGACATTGCGATTCTGCTTTCAGTGGTGATGGGTGAATATACCGTACTTATTCACTGCGCCCCACGCTGATGATGATGCACGGGGGGCAGTGAATACAGCCGCACATGATCACTCCAGGCTATAGTTGCCAGGGGTGATCAGGCGGGCTGGCTGTTAATTATGCGCGCATCCCCGCCCATCATACCGCCCATGGGCAGGAGGATGCATATGAAATGAGCTGGCGCACGTGGTCACTGCAGGCGCTGCTACAGTCTGCGCATCCCGCCGATGACCCACTCCACCGCAGCACCCTCATTCCCCGCAGCTATGCCCTACATTCAGACTATAAGACCCACCCCCCACTTTCCCCCAACATTTGGGGGGAAAAAGTGTGTCTTATAGTCCGAAAAATACCGTAGTTTCACTGCTGATGACACCCCTGCCTAGTTATCAGACTTCTTCTTTAATAGTAATATTAGGACACAGTGTTAGACTGCCTTTCTGATTTGCAATTGCAATGTGTGAAGATTGAAAAGAATGCTGGTAATAAAGTGTGGTTACTGCAGTATATCACAGAGCAATGGATTGACATCTCTATCACTTGAATCTTTGGATTATTATTTGCAGACTGACTACCACTTCCATTTTCAATATGCCTCAACACTGTTACAGTTATAGCATAATACAACTCAATCAAATTTTGGACTTTTTCTGTCCCTATGTGGAACGAACTGTGCACCATAACCACCTATCCCTACACTGTAAAAGTATCACATGGTGCAAAACAAATCAATTCAAGAAGGAACAAAACTCATCAACACTTTCAAATGGATTCTGCCTTTCATATGCAATTTTTTCTTCATTTTTTTTTACATTACATCCACTCTGTATTTCATTGGGATTTTATGTGATATATTATGATGAGCGAGCATGCTGTGTGCTTGGATACTTGTGGAAGCTGACCGAGTTTCACGGGTCTTCGGATGTTTTGTCCATGAAACAACAACCACAACGCCCAGACTTGCTTCACTATATGATGAGAGCAGGCACCCCAGGGTGTTGAAGTCTCTTAATGGTTCTGACTGGGGGTAAAGCAACGTTTTTGGATGTAGTGTGTCAAAAGTTTATTTAAAAATAAAAAAAAAACCCGCTCATTCCCCATGGAAATGCTCTGTTTATTGCTGACTGTATGTGGACGGAGAGCTGAACTGCCTAATCAGTGACTATCATTATACCCGTTACTTGAGTTGAGTATTTTCAGAAGGTCTAACCTGCTCGACTCAGGGACCAAACTTTAGTGCTCACCCATATCTAGTAATACACCAACACTAAGTAGCAATTAGATGTGAGGTTTAAAGAAAATAATATGGGGTGTTCTAAATATTTTTAAAATATGAAAATTGTAATGAGTATTTCTATTCAGCTCCTGTGAGTTATTACTTTGTAAGACCACTTTGCATTTAGCCCAAAAGGTTGTGCTTTTGTCTCATCTGACTACAGCACCTTTTTCCACATGCAATGTCGGCGACTCAAATAGTATTTGGAAGAAGGTGCTCAGATCAGATGAGACCAAAGTAGAACTTTTGGGGATAAATGCAAAGCCCTGGATATTATACAGTTGTGCTGAGTTGTCTGGATGTGACTCAGCTCTGTTGTGAGGTAAAAGGCTTGCTAGAAACCTCAGTACAATGATTCGGAGTATCCCACTGACTATTTCCTCGCCCTGGTTCCTCTCTCCTTACCCTGCCCTATCAATAAAGTAAACTGGGCCGTGACACATGACAACATAGTGAGCCTAAAGTCCATCTTGTTTGAACAATACACATTTGAGCTGTTTTTTTTCAGAGTGGTTAACAAATGCAGAGGGATGGAAAAACGTGGTGACTA
This sequence comes from Anomaloglossus baeobatrachus, assembly GCF_048569485.1. Taxonomy (NCBI): domain Eukaryota; kingdom Metazoa; phylum Chordata; class Amphibia; order Anura; family Aromobatidae; genus Anomaloglossus; species Anomaloglossus baeobatrachus. The sequence goes on along the minus strand of NC_134354.1, from coordinate 594,835,404 downwards.
GTGTGGCAAGAATAAGGTATATTGCAAAGTATCTTATATTTACCTGTACTTTTGATTAATGCAACATTTTTTGAAAATACATTTCCTTTTAAAAAGAGTTGTCAACTATGGTTTCCAATGCAGAAGAATCCCACAATAAATGATATACAACTTGGTATCCAATTATTTTCCTTGAGACCAAGGCAAGCACTGATTGTAAAGCAAAAATGTATTGTGAAGAGAACCTAAGGAAACTCAAAAGCTCTGATTCATCAAGACCAGTGTGAAAAGGACCTAAATCAGGGCCTGAGGTAAGCTTTCTGATGTGGGGCACACTCCCATCAGTGGCACTGTAATGGGGTCAGCTGATGACCATCATCACTGTCATGACAAACTTCTTGTGATCGCCGCCTGAGTCGGCATTCATAGGAAGTCAGTATTTCTGCTATATAGAGCAGAGCTGGTGCCCTGCTCTGTTCACCACAAGCGATTGGAAGATCCTTAAGGGGAGTAGTAAAAACAATAAAAAGGGGGGGAAAAAGTTTTAAAAATATGAAAAACATAAAAAACCCACAAAAGTCAAATCACCCCATTTTGCCTCATTGAACATAAAACAATAAAAATACACATATTTGGTATCGTCGGGTTCAAAAATGTCTTATCTATCAAAATATAAAATAAATTAATCTGATCGGCAAACAACGTAATGAAAAGAGAAATCATAACTCCAGAATTACGGTTTTTTTTGTTGCCGCAACATTGCAATAAAATGTAATAAGAGGTGATCAAAACATTGCATCTTCCCAAAAATTGCATTTATAAAAAGTTAGTTCAGGGTACAAAAAATAAGCCATCAGACAGCTTCAGTTCTTAGAAAATGAGAGTGTTAGGCTATGTGCCCACGTTGCGTCGAGGTAGTTGCAGTTCTAAATGCACCCTTTGGCAGAAATGGTATTTGCCAAAGTTGATTTTGAGCACAAAAACGCTATAAATACGCGTGCGTTTTACCGCGATTTACATGCTTTTTCATTGCTTAAAGTCAGATGCGTTTTGATAACAAATACACTGCTAAATAAAGTTTTAACATTCAAACACTATGAAAAAATTGAAAAAAATTGATAACAAATATCAAGGTCATAAACAAAATAGCTGATTTTATTAAAATGTGTCACGCTCCCCGGGTCCCCTGCGCTGCCCTCCGGCTCACCTGTCACGCTCCCCGGCTCCCCTGCCTTGCTTCCCGGTTCCTTGGTCCGGTCACCGCCGCTCCCTGCTCTCCAGCATCCATTGCCGGCGCGTCCCCGGCGTCCTAGTCCCCGCTCCCGGCGCCCGTCGGCTTCTCAGCCCCAGCCCGGCCCTGCTGCTTCCTCCTCGCAGCTTCCTGCTCTGGCTTCTGGCACTCGGGCCGCGCGCATGCGCATTAGGGCGCGCGCGTGGTCATTGACCCTTTCTTAAAGGGCCAGCGTCCATTAACAGGAAATGATGCAAACAGGTACAGGGTATAAAGGGGTTTGATGTCCAAGGGGGCGGGGCCTGATCTTCGTGTTTCTTAAGCTAGGAGTCAGGTCTCCTGGTGTCTCTATGATATACTCACCTATCTCTCTTGTAGAGCCGTGCCTGCCTCGCCATCCGGTCCTGCCGAATCCCGAACCCCCGAACGCTGTCCATCTGCCATCCTGACAGTCCGTACCATCTCGGATCCCTGCGGTGACCCGTCATCCCGCTCCAAAGGTTCCGGACCCTGCCTGACATCTTCTCGGCTTCCGAACCTGAGCTGCGTCACCCGGACTACCATCAGTGACTCCGTGGTCCCAGGGACTTCTCCGTTATACTCGTATGCACGGACTGTTCTGCTGCCTATAGTGCTCCAGCTACCGGACCCCTTACCACCATCTAGGAGTTCGGCCCAGTGGATCCACCTCCTGGGTCTGCCCGTCCACCTGGCCCTGACAAAATGATAAATGTTTGTTAATATTTATGTATAAAATAACGTTAAATTAATGTTTTTCTTAATTTTAATTGTTGGACTATGTGTGTGTGTAAAGGGACATATCATGCCTTTAATATAATGTCAAAAACGCAGGTAATTAAATTGTCAAAAACGCATGTTTTCTGCATCCAAAAAGCATGTTAACCGCTAGGATTTTGATGTAGAATGCATTTTGCATCTTCTCATTGACTCTAATGTTATCAAAACGCAGCTCAAATGGCGAAAACAATTGACATGTTGCTTCTTTAAATGCTGAGTTTTTCCCCCAAAATATGCAAATTAAAAGCAGCATTTTGAACAGCATGGTGTGCACAAGAAATTCCTATTTCTCATAGACTTTGCTTGGAAATCAAAACGCATGCATTTTGGCATTAAAACGATGCAGTTGAAAACGCTGCGGAAACGCATGTAAAAACGCAACGTGGGCACATAGCCTTACGTGTCTCAGAGAACTGAGACAAAAGGCCATTTATTTTTTTCTTAAAAATCTCTGAATTGTTTTTCACAAATGAAATAAAAAAAAAAATGTTTGGAATCTACGTATTCGCACTGACCTGCAAAATCATAATGCCAGGTCAGTTATACTGCATAGTGAATAAGGTAAATAAAAAAATTGTGGCATTTCACTTTTTTTTGCAATTTCACTGCACTTGGATTTTTTCCCCATTTTCCAGGACGCTATATGGCAAGATTAATAGTTTCTTTCAAAATTACAACTCATCCCGCGCAAAAGAACAAGCCTTTTTGAAGCTATGTTGATGGAAAAATTAAAGAAGTTATGTTTTTTGGAAAATAGGGAGGAAAAAAACTATTCAAAAAACAGAAAATCGCCGGGTGGTGAAGTGGTTGAAGCAGACATTTGGTGTGTTTAAAAAAAAAAAAAAACAGTCTTCTGGACAACCCCATAGATAAACAAACATTTTCCACTTGATCATGACTAAGGACGATTGTGTCTGAAACGCGTTGATCGGAGGAGTTATTTTTATGCTGTTTTTATTTTTTGAATAAATGTGAAGTTTTATATACACTTCTGAAAATTTTGGATGTCTTTGTGCCGGGATCCGCCTTCTATTGAACATTTTTCACTGACAGCACAGTGTACCAAAAATATAGTTGTGTGAACACTTACTAACACACACTAAGTGTGCTATGCATAAATTATATGATTGTAAATGATAATATACATGCAAATGTATATTAATGATATGATACAATCATACTTCAATTAAATAAGATTTAAAGAAATAATATAAAGAATTGATTTTTAAAAACAGAGCTGTTTTAAATTTTCTTTACCGTTATTACTACCTTCTAAAGATGAACATTGTGATGTTTTTGTTGTTTTTTTGTGATTAACTTATTACAGTACATCTTGTCTTTGCAACAAATATTCCCAAATCCATTTCTCTCTGATATTTCTATGTCCTCTATGGCTTATTGCATTTGTGTGTGAATTATTACAGTGAAAGCAACTTAATTCTGCCATGCAAGTTGTAAATTGTGTCTCCTAGTTGATCTTTTATATCAACTCGACAATTCATTTTGTTTATATAAACGTCTGAAACACATTCACATAAATATGGAACAGGCAATAAACTGAAAGCGGAGAAATAAGATAATATGTGGAGTTGGCATTGCCAAAGAACAGTCAAATGAAAGAAACAAAATGGCTACAATGTTGTACGTTTTGTGTTTGAACTATTTTTAAGACACAAAGTTGTGTAAATGGACAAGATAAATATAATTCTATATCACCACATGAATTAATGCTAATTAAGCTTCATATCTGGGAAATTTAGTATGCTGCATGTTTTTTCTTTTAGGTTATGTTCCCACATTAGTTTTTTTTATCATTATTGGTGCGTATTTTTGCTACACATAAAACGCAGCAACTTAAAATTTCAGCAAACTGGATGGTATTAAGTAAAATCTCTTGCCAACTGTGTTTGTTTTTGCACTGAACTTACCTATGAAGCATTTTATAAATCAGCAACATGGCAATTTTTGGTGAAGTTACGACAAGTTTTAGATGCAGATTTTCCCCTTGGAATTTCAAGTATAAAAAGCAAAGCAATTTATATCAAAAAGAGACAAAAGACACAGCATCATAAATGCAATGAAAACAAATGTAAAAAATGTAGTCACCAACATAATGAGGAATCCAATTTAGCTAAGGGTGCGCTCAGACAAGCGTCAAAAACGGAGGAGTGGATTTGATTTTTTCTTGCAGGAGCTATTTCAAATGGAAGATAAATAACAATTCTTTAACAGATCTGTTCTCCATAGACTCCAACATTAATAAAATGGGTCTTCTAACAGATAATTACAGGACATGTGAACTCAGCCTAAGGCCCCTTTCACATGTCAGTGATTCTGGGACGTTTGTGCTTTTTTTTAAACATACCAGAATCACTGACATACGCAGACCAATTATAATGAATGGGTCTGCTCACACGTCAGTGATTTTTCACTGCACGTGTCTCCGTGCGGCGTACCCGCGTGTGCGTGATTGCCGCACGGAGACATGTCCATTTTTTTCTGGCATCACTGATGTCCCACGGACCACGCAGTGGTGTGGTCCGTGAAACACGTGCCAGAAAAAAACGTGCATTTAAAATAATAAACATTTTAACTCACCCGGCTTCAGCCGCACTCTATGCAGCCCATGCAGCCTGCTGCTTCTAAGCCGGCTGATTACTGTCGCGCATCTTAATGATGCACGACACAGCCGACCCGGAAGCAGCTGCTGCAGGGGTCAGTGCCGGCCGGATGCTGCACCGCAGGAGCGATCAGCACCATGGAGAGCGGGAGCGGGCACAGGTGAGTTGATTTCTAAGTGCAATCACGGGCCACGGAGAACGGAGCCCGGATTGCACTTAGACAACCCACGTGTGCCGTTATTCATGGCACACGCAGTGACATGTGCGTGTTTTACACGCCAGTGAAAAACGTTTGTGTTTTTCACTGACTTGTGAAACGGGCCTTATGCTGTGATTGGTCCATATGTATAAACATTCATGTGAACTACCACATTGACTTATATTGGTGAGTATGCTGAACATATGTTATCAGTTGAGAATATGCACATCACACTAAAGCGGGCTTTACACACAGCGACATCGCTAGCGATGTCGCTGGTGAAAGCACCCGCCCCCGTCGGTTGTGTGTCACAGGTAAATCACTGGCCGTGGTGCACAATATCGCTAGGACCCATCACACATACTTACCTGCCTAGCGACGTCACTGTGGCCGGCGAACCGCCTCATTTCTAAGGGGGCAGTTCGTTCGGCATCACAGCGGCGTCACTAAGCGGCCGCCAAATAGAAGCGGAGGGGCGGAGATGAGCGGGCTGAACATCCCACCCACCTCCTCCCTTCCTCATTGCAGGCGGCCACCGGTACGGTGTGTTTCCTCCTTCCTGCGGTGTCACACATAGCGATGTGTGCTGCCGCAGGAACGACGAACAACATCGTACCTGCAGCAGCATCAATAATTGGGATTAGAACGAAGTGTCAACAATCAACGATTAGGTAAGTAATTTTGATCGTTAATGGTCGTTCATGCGTTTCACATGCAACGACGTCGCTAACGAGGCTGGATGTGCATCACGAACTCCGTGACACCAACGAGATCTCGTTAGCGATGTCGTTGCGTGTAAAGCCCACTTAACAATTAATACGTTCCCCTGAACAAGTCATTTTGATGTTGCTGTGCATATGTTCATCCTTAGGTCACGTTCACACATTGAGTATTTGTTGAGTTTTTAACCTCAGTGTTTGTAGACAAAACCAGAAGTTGAACAATCAGAGGAAAAGTAGAATAGAAGTTTTCAAAATTTTAAATAAAAAAAAAAATCGAAAGATATATTTGGTATTGACATATGCATAGAAGTCTGGTCTAGTAAAATATAAAATGAATTAATCCATGGTAAATTACATGAAAATAAATCAATATACCAAAGTTGGATTTTTCCAGTTACCACAACTCCCTTATAAAGTAAAATAAAAATGTGAGTAAAATGTCGCATATTACCCACATTGATATAAAAAAAAGTAAGCTTATTACACAAAAACAAGTCTACAAATTGCTCCACCAATGGAAAGATAAATCTACTACTTTGGCAAATTATTTACTAAACCAAGAAAGAATATGGACCGCAAAACAATATACAAATTGATTTAATCTTTATTTTTAAATAATAATAACAAAATAATGTAAAATTGTTTTGAATTACACAAAATAAACCACCAAGAGTTGCTTAGGATAAATAGTACAAATAGAGAAAATTATAATATAATTAAACTACTAATGACCACCAGGTTAAATATGCATGCAAAAGCACCATCACTGGAGCCTATGAACACTAGTGGGCTTAAAATAAGAGGCCTGATGCTCTATAATGTAAGTCCTGAACCCCATCTTATCAGATACAAAACAGTATACAAATCAACTCAGCACATAGGATGTTCAGAAACATTTGGAAACGTACTAGAGGAACACCCCACCGGACGATACGCCTGACTTGTTCATGGAGAAATGGTCTTGATATATGGTGATACAAACCAATAATTTTTTCTTTTACAAACTTCAGAATTATTTTTCTCCACATAAGTTAAAATTAATTATGTAAGTTTGGAATAACAGTAATAACCTGGAAAATCATTTTGCAGGTAATTTTAACATACAAAGAACATTGTGAAATAAAATCTAAAAACAATGGCACAGTTGCATTTTTTTCATCATTCCATAATATTTTTTCCTTTTTTTAAAGTACATTCTGTTGCATAATTAATGGTTTCATTCAAAGCCACAGTTCATCTAATGAAAAAATAAGCCCTCATGTGGCTATGTTATCAGAAAAATAAAAAGTTATATGACTGGAATTTATACACCAAATTACTGCACCAAATCTGTATCTACTGGCAAAAAGAACGCATCAAAACCTCATCGTATGATGTATAAATTCCGGTACCAAATCTGCATCTCATAGAAAAAAAACATGATTTTCTGCCAGGAGATGCTGTTCTCATTGAGTTGAATGAGTTCACCTGAGGTGAGTTTACCTGTGGTCATAGGTGGGGTCCCGTAGGTATCTACTGCTGTGGCTGCAGGTAAACTCCATATTACCACGCACAGCTGTGGTTCAATCAATGTATACCTGAAGCCGCAGTGGGTGGTCATGTTCTCTAATGTACCCGCGTGATGTGACTTCAATATGTAGCAGAGCAGGGATCATCATGGGATGTATTAAGCTGGACCTGGATGTTTTGAGAGTTAATAAATTAGAGAAAGAGGGAGATTTATTTTTTTTTTAAAATAAAGATTTTTTTCTCTGTGTTTTGTCTTTATTTCTTTTTACTTACAGGATGAGTAATGGGGGGGGTCTCATAGACCTCTCCTCATTACTAATCCAGGGCTTAGTGGCAACTGTCATTTTTCTCAAATCACAGCTGTCATTAACCCCTTATATTACTCTGCTTGCCACCACACCAGGCAACCGGGATGAACTTTGTAAAGCACCAGAATTGCTGCATCTAATGGATGCGACAATTCTGGGTGGCTGTGAGATGTTATATTAAGGCTGGGGGGCACAATAACAATGAGGCTCCCTCAGCCCCCAGCTGTCTGCTTTATCTTGACTGGGTATCCAAATTGGGGAGGTGCTGCACATTGTTTAGTTAAATTACTTATTTAAATAATTTTTAAAAAGCCACATGGGGTCCCTCGTATTTTGACACACAAGCAAGATAATGCCCATGACTGTTGGCTGCAGCCTGTTGCCATCTGCTTTATCTGCACTGGGTACCAATACACAGGGGACCCCTATAGGAAAGCAGTGAATATGCATGAGAGCAGTATTACAGCTGCAGGAAGGTTGATAAGTATAACTGTTTTGCTTTGATCGTTATTTTCAAACTAACACCATTTTATAACACATAAGTCTTAGACCCCTTAGACTTACATGGGGTCCGGCGTCCAGAGTCATCAAGTTCGGGGTCAAGTTCGGCTGCGTAACCCAATTTTTTTTTTTAATCCGTGCTGGTTCGGTGAACCCGAATATTCACGGGTTTGCACAACACTACTTATTATCCCTAGTTGATGGACAGAATCTAATCCTCAAGTTTACTAAAAAAGAAGTTAAGTGTTATCAAAGCTATGCAGAATCCATTTTTTTCCAAACACATTGCTATTGAGAAGGGCTCTTCCTCCATAAGTCTGTGATAGTTTATCCAGTATTTAGAGACTGACATTATTCTCAAGCAGTGCAATCCTGTTTATACAGGATAATGTGTAGCTGAAAACAATGATCTTTTGGGAAAACCAAGCAGCAGTCTGTTCAGACTGCACGATCAATATAAAACCTAGGAATACTGATTTTCAATAATCATGCAGTGCAATTACCCCTTTAGGTAAGACGAGCCATTCTTGGCTTTTCATAATCTTCATGGTTTTCCTTTGGGAGAATTCATCCGCTTGCCACCTATACATACCCAATGCTTTTATGTTCTGTACTAAATATTTGACCTACATATCTAATCTGGATTTTATACATCTCTTTTTGTGTATGACAATATCTAAGGCTCATCACTGTGGTGATGATACCAAATACATGGCGTTTTTCTACATTGGGAGTAAGGTTTTCTTTCACGCCAGGCTTACCATTGTGGCATTGTGGAGCACTGCGCAGTCGCGCTCTGTGCGTTCCAAAAACAATGTCTTAATGTGACGTGTGCGTCTCATCGCGGTCATGTGACCCAGAGGTGGAGTCATACGTGGTGAACGGACGTGACGTCAGACGCCACTCTGAGAGGCCAGCATTTTTAAACAGTACTATGCAGTGACTCGGGTGCGCAATGTATTGAATACGCCTGCTGTCTACTAAAAGTAAGTTGTGGTTATGTTAACCGGCCTTTCATTCCTCTTTTATATATCCGAATGGACATTGACTGCTTTGTACATATATGTTTTCACAGCAGCATGTTTGTTAATCCTGTGGAACTATAAGTACCAGGATAACCTAATACTCACTCCCCTGATGATACAAAGGAAATGCATTGAGAGCTAACTGATGCTGTGAGGGACTAGTTTACGTGTTGTGGGGATCCTGAGTCATAATGATGAGGACCAGGTTATCCAGCTTTATTTACCAGAATTTCCGGCAGCAGTAATTTTGTGGGAAGGAAGGGACGCCTCACTGGATGGGTGAGCTTGTTCCCTATTTTTCCTTTATCAAGCACCATTTGAGCAGGAAGAGTTTTATGTCTGTGGTGACCGACATTTTCATGGTTGTTTGAACATGGCACGAAATGGTCATACATTGATGGTTGCCGTTACCCCAGTATAATACGGTACCTAATTTATTTAATTGGTTGGTATCTGTTTGTTGGTCTAGGGTCATTGAATAGTGACCTTTTAAATTGAAATATTAAAAGGTATATTTTAGGTGTTATTATTATTTATTCACTTAGCTTCTTACCCACTTTAGTCTAAAAAGCGGAAACTGCAGCTACTAGATAAGTTATCACTTATAATACTTTCTTCTTTGCTAAAGTTTATTGGGTATCTCTTGCTATTACATAAATTTGAGTGTAGTGTAAGTGGTAATTTTATTGGTAGTTCTACCCCCGATTAAGATGTCTGTATCATTATAGTCTCAATATGTTATAATGTATATTGATAGTTTTGGTCCACACACTGACAAGTATAGTAGTGTACTGATAAGTGCACACCCATTATTGTGTATATATTCGAGCTATATTTAGAACGATACTTAAAGTTGGCAAAAAGTTTCTCAAAAATGTACTATTACAGAAGGATTGCTCTTTCTTCATCTAACCTATAATTTTTGGATACATCATGGTTAAATTGATTAAATGGTATTTAATATATATATCGTATACAAGCATATATACTTTGATAGTATATTTGACAAAAACTATTAATACATTCCGCAAATCTGTTTAACCAAATATTCATTCTTATTCTTTAGTTTTCAAAACAATGACATTACTAAATACCCATGACATAATTCATCTGGAACAAGTCAGCAAAGAGCTGTCAGATCATGATGGTGTTCAATAATCATTCAACCGGACTAGAGTTATCCCAGGATCCCTGAAGGGTAAAGGTCGTGCACCCCAGTGATATTCCTCTGGGCTGAAATGTTTTCATTTCCATAATGTTTTATGATACAGCAGATGTTCCTTCTAACTTTTCAATCGTAAACATGACCTGTAAAAACTGCAAGGTAAGTGTCTTTTGATTAATTAGAAGCCATTCTGGAAGTCTGTTATTTTTTATAACACGAATAAAAACATTGAGATAATCATTTACCAACTATTTAAGTCAAAGCACAAAATGAAATCCGGGTAGACAAATTTTAGTAGTGTATCACAAAGTGATTTATGTCCAAGCTTTCATAACACAACCCCCTGACTACATACAATGTCATACTTTATTATAAAGGATGTTGTACTTTCCATTACATCAAGGTCTGCAACTAACTTGAAGTGTGTATACTTCACTGCCTTACTGTAACAGCAAAAGAATAAATAGCTCAGAGATGGAGCCACATTTTATGACAATACCAAGGTCTTTCAATGTTTTAGTTTATGAACAAATAAGCTTGACTCTGGCATATTAAGCAAAAAGAAGAAGTAGAAAAATGCCCCTGTACTTTATTTCTGCTGACAGCAAAGAGTGACCCTCAAGTGACAAAGAATCCCTAGGTGGGATATTAAAATGTGGCTATTTAAGTGCAGTCTAAGGTAGAAGGCTTGATAACATTGGTATGCTAATGGCAATCTATTTACTGCAGAAAGTGACAAAAACATCAATCAAATCAGAAGAAGCTATTAAAGATTGTTAACTCCCTTCTAGATGGAAAGCAATGATTTCTTCTCTCACATAAATAAATATTCATGAGCCGAATCCATGTGAGAAATGTCACTAGTTATTGAAAGGTTTGTGCACAACTTCAACAGAAAGGATGACGACAAATTTTGACATATCATGGAGCAGACACTTTTCATTTAGTCTTCCACTTCCTAAATACGTTTATAAATGTTAAAACATATAAACATATTGGGAAATATGTCGCAATGATAATCAGAGTTGGAATATTTCTATAATATATGCCCCAGATGTGACGGAATTCATAGGAATGTAACAATTTATATGTTGTATGTTGTTTTGTTTGAGGATATTATTAAACAATATTACACACAAAAAAACTATTGTGCAGCACTCAGAAATGAGAACCCTGCAAAGCAAATTAATCAGAAGCTGCAATGTTTCATTAATGCATTAAAATATGTTTCTACTAAGGTATAATAGATTTGTTACAGCATATCACTGTAGGATTGAACGCACTAAGGAATTGGATCCAAAGTACAGATAGTTTCAACTTTTTAGACTAGACAGTTGTGTGTCAGTACATGAGGAATGACACTATTCCTATTTATTACATAACTTCTAGTCTCCATTTTTCATTAGTTTCTCCTCTGCAGGTTCTATTTCCAAGTTTCAGTGCTCTGAGCTAGAGCATAGAGACGAGCTGCTTTGACAGGATATGAGAATTTAGGAATTCTTGCTGTTTCATGTGTACACATTTCTCTATGTAGTACATAGACAGAAACAGCAGCAGCATAAAAGAAATTATACCACAGGACTAAGCAGTGTATCTGCTTTCCTGTCTGTGTATCACTATGCCCTTCAGTCATCCTCCCTCTCCCCTCCAAATTGTAATGCTGGAGTTCCCTACATTAACCGGTAGGGATGCCAATGAACTCACAGCTACTCTCAACCCCCTGTTGTGTCCTGCAGCGTCTGTGCCTGCAATGGCTCCCAGCTTCCAGGGCCCATGCACGCTAATGGGGTTTCCTAGCTTCATCTTTCGCATGCTCGCTCACTGCTTCTTAAAGGGGTAGCGCATGCATTCCTGATGTGTTCCCAGCTTCTTGCTGGGAAGTACCAGCTAAACCTCCAATTTTTTTCTCAGCCTATCGATGGAGAGTACCAGGTGACACCTGATGTGTTTCCAGAGTATTGGTGGGAAGTACCCGCCTTGTGTGCAGGTACCAGCCTCAGTTCCTGACCTGTTCCTGTGTTCCAGTACCAGCCTGAGCTCTTGATTTGTCCTTTGTCCTAGTACCAGCCTGAGTTCCTAATACATTCCTGTGTCCCGGTACCAACCTAAGTTCCTGTATCCGTTTATGTGTCTCAGTACCAGCCTGAGTTCCTGTTTCTGTTAATGTGTCCTATTACCAGCCTGAATTTATGGATGCATTCCTGTGCCCCGATACCAGCCTGAGTTCCTATATCCGTTCCTATGTCCCAGTACCAGCCTGAGTTCCTGATACATTCCTGTATCCCGGTACCAGCCTGAGTTCCTGATTTGTTTCTCTATCCCTGTAGTAGCCTGAATTCCTGTATCAGTGCCTATGTCCCAGTACTAGCCTGAGTTTCCATATCCATTTCTCTTTCCCAGTACCAGCCAGAATTCCTGTATCTGTTCATGTGTCTGGGTACTAGATTGAATTCCTGATCTGTTCCTGTGTCCCTGTAGCAGCCTAAGTAGAGGACAATGGGGGACCGGACCTAGACTAGTGGAGAACAGACAGGCTCAGCTAGTAAACCAGAGGCTGAGGTGGCTTTACATGCTTTACATGCCAAAGCCGACATCCGAGGCCAGCGCAGGAAGATGACCGAGAAAGGGGACACAGAAAGGAACACCGGTCAGGTGCCTTCAAACTACCCGGGATCAGCGGGAGCCCATCACATTGGGACTCAGCACTCCAGGGCAGGATTTGACTAGTCATGATTACCTGGAATTGACAAACCGTGAATAAAAAACTTGCGACTGCATACCCCTGTGTTTTGGACTCTTTATCGGCTCTGCCAGCCCCGCTTTGTCCCTCTTAAAGACTACTACTCACATTATACACCACTAACAGCCCTGAGGCCCAGCTCTACCTATGGAGAGCTCTACCAACTCAGCTGCATCACCACCAACCCCAGGGGAACTGAATCGCAGTGGCGGCCCACATCTTGCCGCATACCATGGGTGGCGTCACGACATATCCCATGTAAATAATATCCCCCCCACGTCATTTAAACGACAAAGCCAAGGTCACAAAGTTGGGCCCATGTCCCCATGACCTCCCAAACAGAACCGCGGCCCGGTTTCGAGTACAATGGTGGGCGTGTCATACGTGTTCCAGCTTCAGAGAGGTCTAGTTTGCGTGACCGGAAGTGCCGGGGACTTCTGAACATTTGCACTGCCCAGCGTCTGAGGCTGTAGCAACGGACAGGTACGTGTGTCACCACTGATGATGACACTGGCATTGGGCATTGAATAGCATGTTAGCACACCCCTGTGGGCATGCTACCATGCTAAGATGGCGCAATGAGCGCAGGAACTAACGTTCTTGCAACTAGTTCCTGCGCTCATTGACATATCATAAAGAGATCTTTAGAAATACTTGTTTATCTATGCTACAGTAGTGTATACAGGGACGGTTAGGCAGGGATTAGCAATATACACCCAGAATTGCTTGTGGTTCTGGGTGCATATTGCACCTGACAGGTTTCCTTTAACATTACATGTGATACCGACTGTAAGATGTTCTATTGGGAAAGAATGATTGTACTAATGATCTTTTTGTGAATGTGAAAGTATGGTCTGCATGTCTAAACAGGCAACTAAACTGATGATTGGCTTACATGTAGAAGATCTGCAATTGTTTAGTAATGGCAATTAAGCTGTCTAAATGCAGACTTTGGTACAAAATATTAATTTTAATATGGTCACAGGGTTTTGTAAAAGCCCCTGAAATTCCTGATAGTAGCTCTGATCACAGTTATTGTAAATCGACACACCGGTCACCCCTGATTGTATGTATAAGTCTTTGTGTATATGAATGTTTATTTGAGCATTTATTATATATTATTTGTGTTATGTGCAGATGTATATAATGTATAAGTGTACAGGGGGTGAAATCAGTATTGAACACGTCACCATTTTGTTAAGCAAATATATTTCTTAATAGGTGCTGTCCCTTTCATACAGACAAAAAGATCAAACCATAAATTTTCATAAATTATGTATAACAATGAGAAATTGCACAAGTAAAAAGTATTGAACACGCTTACTGAAATGTATTTCTTTATTTTGTACAAAAGTCTTTGTTGGTGATGACAGCTTTAAGACGCCTCCTGTATGGAGAAACAAGTCTCATGCATTGCTCAACTGTGATTTTGGCCCATTCTTCCACACAAACAATCTTCAAATCCTAAAGGTTTCATAGGTTACTTCTATGAACTCTAAGCTTCCAGAAATTTTCTATTGGATTCAGGTCAGATGATTGGCTGAGCCATTCTATCACCTTTATTTTCTGTCTCAGAAATAAACTGATTGTTTCCTTGGCTCTATATTTAGGATCATCGTCTTGCTGAAATGTCCACCTTCATTTCATCTTCATCATCCTGGTAGATGGCAGCAGATTTTATCAAGAATGTTTCATTCACATTTGCCCATCATTCATCCTTCCTTCAATTACTTAAAATGTATTAGTGCCGTATGCTGAAAAACAGGGCCACGCTATGATGTTACCACCTCCAAACTTCACTGTTGGTATAGTGGTTTTGGGATGATATGGAGTGCCTTTTGGTGTGTATTATGGCATGCAAAGAGTTCAACTTTGGTCTCATCTGATCAGATTATGTGCTCTGAGTATTTCACAGGCTTGTCTAAGTGTTCATGAGCACACTTTAAAAGCACTTGAGCATGACTTTTTTCAGCAATTGAGTCTCTGATTCTTTTCATACCTCTGTCTGAAATCCTGTGGGGATCACCTGTTCATAGCCTGTTTAGGAGAAATTATTTTCTTTCCACTTCAAGCTTATGGCCCCAACAGTGCTCTCTGGCACCTTCAGTAGTTTAAAAGTTATTCTGTAATCAATGCCATCAGTATGCTTTGCAACAATAAGGTTGCAAAGGTCTTGAGACAGCTCACTGGTTTTACTCATCATGAGATGTTTCTTGAGTGACATCACGGTAATGAGGCACCTTTTCATAGGCCATCAGTTGAACTATTTGATAATATTTTTCACTAAGCATCAGGATTACTTTCTAATTACTTATAGATTTCAGCTGCTGTAATGACTTCCCACCTTTTTTTGCACTTATATTTGTTCACATGTTCAGTTGCTTTTTTACTGTGTCATTTTTTGTTATTACATGTTCAGTACTGTTTCACTCACTGTATATTTCTTATATATCATTCAATATTCTACAATTGTATATATTTTAAAGGGGTTTTGTGAGAGTATTTTTTATTATTTATTAGAGTTGAGCAAGTACATAACTATTCGTACTCGCTATACTCGTAACAAATACTGTCTAATACTTGCATATTCATTTTGAATAGCATGTGCAATGTAAGTCAAAGGGGAAAAACTTGAGTAATGAGTTACCCCGAATGCCGTACTATTTGTGCGAGTAGTGAATAGTGTGAAATTCGGGTTACTTGTCATATTGCGAGTTCTCCCCATTGACTTGCATTGCACACGCTATTTGGAACAAATACGCAAGTATTAAACAGTACTCCTTACGAGTATAGAGAGTACGAATAGTTAGGTACTCACTCAATTCTATTACTTATCAACTTTTGTTAAATAAAATACTAAACTTAGCCATAACTCACCTTCCCTTGCTCTAAGTTGCCTCTCCAAAGCTGCTCCGGTCTTTGTTAACAGGCTCCAGTAGTGTTGACTACATTTTTAATCAAGCTAAAAATCAGATAGCAGCTGAATTCAAATGAATCAATCATGTACTGGATCACTTTAGTTTCATTTTTGTCATCCATAAATAGATCTAGGAAGAGAAATAACCACTGGACATGTGAACAGGGCCGGCGTCAGCACCCGCCACACCTGGGCAAGTGCAGGGGCATGGACCGCCAAGGGGGCCCACTCGCAGATGACAGCTTTGGAGCCTGTGAGTCAAAGAGGAGGGGCCCAATGCCAGCGCTGCACCAGCCTCTCTCACCTCCCGTGGACACCCCCCTCCCTCTGCTGAGGATCTCACTTTCAATTGTATTGGCATCGCTCTCTCTGTCAACAGTCTCCTGCAGCGTCTGTCTGCGCTCTGCCTTTGACAGCTCAGTACAGAGGAGCGCGATGACGTCATTACTGTGAGCGCCTGTGTGCTGAGCTGTCAGAGCGTCAGAACAGTGGATGCGCTGAGGAGACTGGAGCAGCGGGGGAACGAGGAGGAAGTGAGTATGTATTAATCACAGTGGCCAGACGACTATGGGGCTGCATAGTGCTGCTACATGGGACTGCATAATGCTGCTACATGGGGCTGAATAGTACTGCTACATGGAGCTGCATAGTGCTGCTACATGGGGCTGCATAGTGCTGCTACATGGGGCTGCATAGTGCTGCTACATGGGGCTGCATAGTGCTGCCACATGGGGCTGCATAGTGCTGCCACATGGGGCTGCATAGTGCTGTTACATGGGGCTGCATAGTGCTGCTACATGGGGCTGCATAGTGCTGCTACATGGGGCTTCATAGTGCTGTTACATGGAGGCTGTATGGTGTTGCTACATGGGGTTGCTACATGGATACTGCTGCATAGTGCTGCTACATGAGGGCTGCTGCATGGTGTTGCTATATTGGGGCTGCTGCATGGTGCTGCTACATGGGGGCTGCTGCATGGTGCTGCTACATGGGGGCTGTTGCATGGTGCTGCTACATGGGGGCTGCTACATGTTGGGTGCTGCTACATGGGGGCTGCTACATGGGGTCTGCTGCATGGTGCTGCTACATGGGGTCTGCTGCATGGTGCTGCTACATGGGGGCTGCTACATAGGGGCTGTTACATGGGGGCTGTTACATGGGGGCTGTTACATGGGGGCTGTTACATGGGGGCTGTTACATGGGGGCTGCTACATGGGGACTGTTGCATGGTGATGCTACATGGGGACTGTTGCATGGTGATGCTACATGGGGGCTTGCTACATGGGAGCTGCTACATGATGCTGCTACATGGGGGCTGCTGCATGGAGGCTGCTGCATGGAGGCTGCTACATGGGGGCTGCTACATGGGGGCTGCATTATATTACGTAGAGCAATCTGGGGTACATTATATTATATGGATGAATATTTGGTGCATTATATTATATGGATGAATGTTTGGTGCATTATTCTATATGGATGAATATTTGGTGCATTATTCTACATGGAGGACTATGGTGGCTGCATAATACTATGGAGGAATATGGGGGTGCATTATATGGAGTAATATGAGGCCGCATTAAATTATGTGGAGCAATATGGATCCATTATGTTATATGGAGGAATATGAGGGCTGCATACTTCTATATCCCTTGGAGCTGTATGTCAACTCCACCCAGTGCTGCATACACCCAGAGCTCTATTTCCCTTCCACCCCAGTGCTGTATACCCCCCAGAGCTGAATGTCCCTTCTATCTTAGTGCTATAAACCCCCTAGAGCTGTTTGTCTCCTCCACCCCAGTGCTGTATACCCCCCAGAGGTCTATGTCCCTTCCACCCCAGTGCTGTATACACCCAAAGCTCTATGTCCCTTCCACCCCTGTGCTGTATACTCCCCAGAGCTGTATGTTCCCCTCCACCCCAGTGCTATATACCCCTCAGAGCTGAATCCCCCCTCTCTGGAGCTGTATGCCCCCATTGCTGTATACCCCCCTCCTCAGTAATGTGTATGCCCCCAGTAATGTGTATGTCCCCAGCCTATCCTGTGATGTACAGTCATATGAAAAAGTTTGGGCACCCCTATTAATGTTAACCTTTTTTCTTTATAACAATTTGGGTTTTTGCAACAGATATTTCAGTTTCATATATCTAATAACTGATGGACTGAGTAATATTTCTGGATTGAAATGAGGTTTATTGTACTAACAGAAAATGTGCAATCTGCATTTAAACAAAAGTTGACCGGTGCAAAAGTATGGGCACCTCAACATAAAAGTGACATTAATATTTTGTAGATCCTCCTTTTGCAAAAATAACAGCCTCTAGTCACTTCCTGTAGCTTTTAATGAGTTGCTGGATGAAGGTATATTTGACCATTCCTGTTTACAAAACAATTCCAGTTCAGTTAAGTTTGATGGTCGCCGAGCATGGACAGCACGCTTCAAATCATCCCACAGATGTTCAATGATATTCAGGTCTGGGGACTGGGATGGCCATAACAGAACATTGTAATTGTTCCTCTGCATGAATGCCTGAGTAGATTTGGAGCGGTGTTTTGGATCATTGTCTTGCTGAAATATTCATCCCCTGCGTAACTACAACTTCGTCACTGATTCTTTCACATTATTGTCAAGAATCTGCTGATACTGAGTTGAATCCATGCCACCCTCAACTTTAACAAGATTCCCGGTGCCGGCATTGGCCACACAGCCCCAAAGCATGATGGAACCTCCACCAAATTTTACTGTGGGTAGCAAGTGCTTTTCTTGGAATGCCGTGTTGTTTTACCTCCATGCATAATGCCTTTTTGCATGACCAAACAACTCAATCTTTGTTCCATCAGTCCACAGGACCTTCTTCCAAAATGTAAGTGGCTTGTCCAAATGTGCTTTTGCATACCTCAGGCGACTGTTTGTGGCGTGCTTGCAGAAATGGCTTCTTTCGCATCACTCTCCCATACAGCTTCCCCTTGTGCAACGTGCGCTGTATTGTTGACCGATGCACATTGACACCATCTGCAGCAAGATGAAGCTACAGGTCTTTGGAGGTGATCTGTGGATTGTCCTTGACTGTTCTCACCATTCTTCTCTGCCTTTCTGATATTTTTCTTGGCCTGCCACTTCTGGGCTTAACAAGAACTGTACCTGTGTTCTTCCATTTCCTTACTATGTTCCTCACAGTGGAAACTGACAGTTTAAATCTCTGAGACAACTTTTTGTATCCTTCCCCTGAACAACTATGTTGAAATAATCTTTGTTTTCAGATCATTTGAGAGTTGTTTTGAGGAGCCCATGATGCCACGCTTCATAGGAAATTCAAATAGGAGAACAACTTGCAAGTGGCCACCTTAAATACCTTTTCTCATGATTGGATACACCTGCCTATGAAGTTCAAAGCTCAATGAGGTTACAAAACCAATTTAGTGCTTTAGTAAATCAGTAAAAAGTAGTTAGGAGTGTTCAAATCAAGAAATTGATAAGGGTGCCCATACTTTGCTCTGGTCAAATTTTGTTTAAATGCGGATTGCACATTTTCTGTTAGTACAATAAACCTCATTTCAATCCAGAAATATTACTCAGTCCATCAGTTATTAGATACAGTTAGGTCCAGAAATATTTGGACAGTGACACAAGTTTTGTTATTTTAGCTGTTTACAAAAACATGTTCAGAAATACAATTATATATATATATAATATGGGCTGAAAGTGCACACTCCCAGCTGCAATATGAGAGTTTTCACATCCAAATCGGGGAAAGGTTTTAGGAATCATAGCTCTGTAATGCATAGCGTCCTCTTTTTCAAGGGACCAAAAGTAATTGGACAAGGGACTCTAAGGGCTGCAATTAACTCTGAAGGCATCTCCCTCGTTAACCTGTAATCAATGAAGTAGTTAAAAGGTCTGGGGTTGAATACAGGTGTGTGGTTTTGCATTTAGAAGCTGTTGCTGTGACCAGACAACATGCGGTCTAAGGAGCTCTCAATTCAGGTGAAGCAGAACATCCTGAGGCTGAAAAAAAAGAAAAAATCCATCAGAGAGATAGCAGACATGCTTGGAGTAGCAAAATCAACAGTCGGGTACATTCTGAGAAAAAAGGAATTGACTGGTGAGCTTGGGAACTCAAAAAGGCCTGGGCGTCCACGGATGACAACAGTGGTGGATGATCGCCGCATACTTTCTTTGGTGAAGAAGAACCCGTTCACAATATCAACTGAAGTCCAGAACACTCTCAGTGAAGTAGGTGTATCTGTCTCTAAGTCAACAGTAAAGAAAAGACTCCATGAAAGTAAATACAAAGGGTTCACATCTAGATGCAAACCATTCATCAATTCCAAAAATAGACAGGCCAGAGTTAAATTTGCTGAAAAACACCTCATGAAGCCAGCTCAGTTCTGGAAAAGTATTCTATGGACAGATGAGACAAAGATCAACCTGTACCAGAATGATGGGAAGAAAAAAGTTTGGAGAAGAAAGGGAACGGCACATGATCCAAGGCACACCACATCCTCTGTAAAACATGGTGGAGGCAACGTGATGGCATGGGCATGCATGGCTTTCAATGGCACTGGGTCACTTGTGTTTATTGATGACATAACAGCAGACAAGAGTAGCCGGATGAATTCAGAAGTGTACCGGGATATACTTTCAGCCCAGATTCAGCCAAATGCCGCAAAGTTGATCGGACGGCGCTTTATAATACAGATGGACAATGACCCCAAGCATACAGCCAAAGCTACCCAGGAGTTCATGAGTGCAAAAACGTGGAACATTCTGCAATGGCCAAGTCAATCACCAGATCTTAACCCAATTGAGCATGCATTTCACTTGCTCAAATCCAGACTTAAGACGGAAAGACCCACAAACAAGCAAGACCTGAAGGCTGCGGCTGTAAAGGCCTGGCAAAGCATTAAGAAGGAGGAAACCCAGCGTTTGGTGATGTCCATGGGTTCCAGACTTAAGGCAGTGATTGCCTCCAAAGGATTCGCAACAAAATATTGAAAATAAAAATATTTTGTTTGGGTTTGGTTTATTTGTCCAATTACTTTTGACCTCCTAAAATGTGGAGTGTTTGTAAAGAAATGTGTACAATTCCTACAATTTCTGTCAGATATTTTTGTTCAAACCTTCAAATTAAACGTTACAATCTGCACTTGAATTCTGAGGTTTCATTTCAAATCCAATGTGGTGGCATGCAGAGCCAAACCCGCGAAAATTGTGTCACTGTCCAAATATTTCTGGACCTAACTGTATATGAAACAGAAATAGCTGTTGCAAAAACCCAAATTGTTATAAAGAAAAAAGGTTAACATTAAATAGTTGTGCTCAAACTTTTTCATATGACTGTATGTGCTAGTTTTTACACGTACCAGAATCACGGACATATGCAGACCCATTAAAATTAATGGATCTGCACACACATCAGTGATTTTTCACTGACCGTGTCTCCATGCGGCATATACGCGTGTCCGTGTGCTCCGCACGGAGACATGAACATTTTTTTCTGACATCACTGATTTCCCACGGACCACACTCTGGTGTGGTCCGTGAAACACGTACCAGAAACACACGTTGAAAATAAAACGATTTTTATACTCCCCTTCTCCAGTGACACGCTCTCCGGCCTCTGCATGCTGCTGCTTCCTGCCCGGCTAATTACTGTCATGCATATTCATTTATGCACGGCACAGCCGACCCGGAAGTAGCTGCAGAGGTGACACAGCGGCAGTCGGAGGCAGCATCCGGGAGAGTTCAGCACCACAGACATCAGGAGCAGGGACAGGTGAGTTTATCTCCATGTGCTATCACAGATCACGGATAGCACATAGATAACCCACGTGTGCTGTGAATCATAGGACATGGAGGGACATATGCGTTTTTTACACGTCAGTGAGAAACGTCTGTGTTTTACACTGACATGTGAAACAGGCCGTTCACAATGACAATCATGAAGGACCTATTAAAAAAAGCACTTTGGACAGAAAAATTTCCAAGATAATGTCAGTATCAACCAACACTAAATTATAGCCAATTTTATAACACTTTGATCAAAAGAAAAGTTCAGTGTTTTTGTTAGGCTACATTCACACTTCCGTTGTTTTGCATAAGTCACAATCTGTCGCCTTGAGGAATTATGGTATCCTGCAAAATATTTTGCAGGAATCCATTTACCCCCATAGATTTGTATTAACGACGCATTGCGATGGATAACCTTGCGTTGCATTCGCCGTGTGACGTATCAGTCGTTTAGTGACTGACCGTCAGGTGGGAGCAACGCTGAATGCAATGATTTTTTAGAGCAGCAAAAAAACGGACTCCACAGGATTCCATCGCAATCTCTCAAAAGCTATAATGGATGTCTATGGTGCTGGATTCCATCGTAATCCTTCACACGAAGGAATCCAGTGCTGGATTCCGTCATGCTCTACTGAGCATGCCCAGCATGTTTGGCACACCCATTGGGCTGTCCCAAACACAAACAGATCACGACGGATCAGTCAAAAAACGGACGCACAGCGGATGTAACGGATGCGACGGATCCGTTTTTTCAAAAGATTCCTGTGAACGGAATCTTGTGAAATAATACATCCGTTGCGTCAGTTGCATCTAAAAAGTGACGGATCCGTCGTTGCGACACAACGACGGACCTGACGGATTTAAAACAATGGAAGTGTGAATGTAGCCTTAGTTGAACATAATTATTATCTACAACTTATGGTATTATTTAATGGCTCAACAAAATAAAGGGAAAAAAAAGATGTACAGTAAATCAGAAAGCTTTCAAGATCTCTTCACTGGGCATTGTGTGACAAAATATCTAACGGAACATATTTATATTCAAATAGAAAGACAATTTGTAAAATTAAAAAAAAACTAGTCTGATTTAAAATGTTTTGTGTTTTTTTTATTACATTGCTATGTTTCTTTCTATTTATTACATATGCCTGATGAAGATACCTACACAGTTGCAACAGCTTATTGTTTAACATAATTTATTATTTCACTGAGGCTAATATTTTGATTCCAAGAGAGCAATAAGACAGTCAGTTTAATGTTTTTAATTTTTAAAAAAGGTTTTTATGTTAAATGCATTAAAAATCATTTTTTTTTCAATTTTCCATATTACTAACTAAATTAAAAAAAATCTGAAATATTTTAATATTTTAAATCACCAATAAGCCTAATATCAGACTCGTACTTCATGCTCTTTTCAGCAGCAATGTGGTTACTTTGACCCTATGATTTTATGATTTGTATATGCTGATCTGGGCAAAAGTCCTAAGGGAGGGGATATGAGCTGTGCCTTCTCCTTTTGTGAATGGTGGATGAAGTCTAGTCTACTTGACATAGTTGTGTTAAATTTCGCTGTAATTCTGTCTCTAATGATAATGACTCCTGAAAACTCTGAAAATATCAGGAAGTAAGAGTATAATATTAGGTTTGCTATTATTCTAATTTTCAATGAAGATAGAGAAATGGAAAACTGATAAAAAAAAAATCACAAAATACTTGGTTTGAACAATAGGTTATTTTCTGATGATACATTTCCTTTAATTACAGTAGTTCCAGGTCACCAATACTCTGTGTCATGTACTTGGTACAGAATTGGGGTTTGGCATCGACATGTAGACTGCTAAATTGAAAAACAATGCTTTTTCCTGAAGCTTTTGTAAAGTAACAAAACCGGTCTTTTTGCAGCCAACAATATTGGTGCACACAGTGGTTGACATCTGTTCTGATAATTTAATTGCCATTTATGTGCCATTTTAGCTTAATCAAAATTATTTGTTAGCGTTCATTGCTCGTCAATTAAACACATTTTCTGGCATATAATAAGCTCAAACATCCTGGCTACAAATGCAAGAATAATAGAGAAAATGTATTAATTTATTAATACTGTCTCAAATTTAGACAGCTTAGAAGTAGGCTAAATTTGCTAAAGTTTTTACAGTTTTTTGCTTTTTAATAAGTGCTGCAAACAGCTTAAGGGTATGTGCGCACGTTGCTTTTTACCTGCTTTTTACCTGCTTTTTTGCTGCTTTTTCTTCTGCGCTGTTTAACCCCTTCAGCCCCCGGGCACTTTCCGTTTTTGCGTTTTTGTTTTTTGCTCCCCTTCTTCCGAGAGGCGTAACTTTTTTATTTTTCCATCAATCTTGCCATATGAGGGCTTGTTTTTTGCGGGACAAGTTGTACTTTTAAATGAAACCATAAGTTTTACCATATAGTGTACTGGAAAACGGCAAAAAAATTCCAAGTGTGGAAAAATTGCAAAAAAAGTGGGATTGTACAATAGTTTTTGGGATATTTTATTCACCGTGTTCACTATATGGTAAAACTGATGTGTGGGTATGATGCCTCAGGTTGGTGCGAGTTTATAGACACCAAACATGTATAGGTTTACTTGTATCTAAGGGGTTAAAAAAAATTCACAAGCTTGTCCGAAAAACGTGGCGCACGTTTTGCGCCATTTTCCAAAACCCGTAGCGTTCTCATTTTTCAGGATCTGAGGCTCAGTGATGGCTTATTTTTTGCGTCTTGACCTGACGTTCTTAACGGTACCATTTTTGCGCAGATGCTACGTTTTGATCGCCTGTTATTGCATTTTGCGCAAAATTTGCGGCGACCAAAAAACGTAATTTTGGCGTTTGGAATTTTTTTGCCGCTACGCCGTTTACTGATCAGATTCATTGATTTTATATTTTGATAGATCGGGCATTTCTGAACGCGGCGATACCAAATATGTGTGTATTTTTTATTTTTTTTAACCCTTTAATTTTCAATGGGGTGAAAGGGAGGTGATTTGAACTTTTAGGTTTTTTTATTTTTTTTTAATTTTTTAAAACTTTTTTTTTACTTTTTTTTTTTATTTTACTAGTCCCCCTAGGGGGCTATTGCGATCAGCAATCTGATCGCTTTGCACAATCTGCAGATCTCAGCTACAGAGCTGAGAACTGCAGATTTGCTGCTTCACTTTCAATGCCGGCTGTACTCCGGCATTGAGAGGAAGTGACTCATGTTAGCCACAGGCGTCATCACATGACCCTGTGCTACCATGGCAACCGCCGAAAGTCACGTGATCATGTCACGTGACTTCCGGCGGGGGCGGGGTAAGTCACTGTCATGGCGGCGCCCATATACATATCGCTGCCAAGACTTTGGCAGCGAAATGTAAGGGGTTAATGGCCGCGGGTGGAAGCGATTCCACCCGCGGCTAGCAGGCACACATATCAGCTGTTGATAACAGCTGATATGTGCGCGTCTCGCCGCCGCCCGCCGGCGGCAGGGGGCGGGGCTTACCGGGACACGATCCATGACGTATCTAGTACGTCATGGGTCGTTAAGGGGTTAATGCCAAAATGGATGTGTTCTTCTATTCAAGCAAAGTCTATGGGAATTTGGGTTTCTTGTTCACACTATGTTGTTCAAAATGCTGCCTTTTTGAGGCAGAACTTTGGTCAAAAACTCAGCTTTTCAAAGAAGCAACATGTCAATTGTTTTTGCCATTTGGGTTTTGCACTGCAAAGCTGAGTTTTTGACCAAAGTTCTGCCACAAAAAGGCAGCATTTTGAACAACATAGTGTGAACAAGAAACCCAAATTCCCATAGACTTTGCTTGAATAGAAGAACACATCCATTTTGGCATTAAACAGCGCAGAAGAAAAAGCAGCAAAAAAGCAGGGAAAAAGCAGGTAAAAAGCAACGTGCGCACATACCCAAAATGGCTAAACTCAATGAAAAACAACAACCTCCTGTGGTGCGACAGTAATTGCCTTAATTACAGAACCAAAGACGGTGATTATAGGATGTTAGCTAACATCCTTCAGTTCATTCAACCCATCTCTGTGTTTCAAAGGTAGAAATGTTAAATGACCCCTTTCTGGGACTTCTAGTGTTCAAGAATTTTTATAAAATTGAGTCATGAAAATGAAAAGATATATTTGTACCACAAAACTGTTGCTTTAACCCTAATTTTTTTTTTTTTTTTTTATTTTTTTTTTCTAAGTATAACAGGAGAAAGTACACCTCTCAAGGATTTCATCTAGGGGCATATTAAGGAATTTTAAAGGGAACCTGTCAGCAGAAATTTCCCCTAAGGCTATGTCCGCACGTTGCGTCGGTGTACCTGCAGTTTATTCTGCACGTTTTCCTTCCCTTGGTTTTTGACCAAATGGCTTTTGACCATTTTTTAGCGCTAAAAACGCATGCGTTTTTACCGCATTTTTGGTGCGTTTTTAGCGCTTTTTACCTGCGTTTTCACCTGCGTTTCTGCAGATGCGTTTTTGAGATCAAGACACTGAGAAATAAAGTTGAATTAGTCAAAAAGAATGAAAAAAGAGAAAAAAAGTATAAAATTAACTTTTAATAAAATTATATGGTAAATTATCAATTTTAATGTAATAATAGTGGTTATGCACATTTTAACAGAAAAATAGCTAAAGTTTATTATTTTTTTACATTTAAATTTTCGGTTATTGTGTGTGTGTAAAGGAACATTAGAACCCATTACTTTTTGGCCAGAAAAGCATGCGTTTTTGGAGCCAAAAACGCAGTTGAAAAGCAGGTAAAAAGCATGTAAAACGCAGGAATTGTGATTTTGGTTGCTTTTTGCCATTTCTCATTGACTCCAATGTTAAGGAAACGCTGCAGAAATGGCAAAAACAACTGACATGCTGCTTCTTTTTCAGCATGGTTTTTGACCACAAATATGCAAATTAAACGCTGCAGAAAAAAAAGCAAAGTGCAGACAGGATTTCTGCTTTTCCCATAGACTTTGCTGGAAAACAAAAACGCATGCCTTTTTGCCCAAAAACGCTGCTGCCAAAAACGCTGCAGAAACGCGGTAAAAAACGCAACGTGTGAACATAGCCTAAAACCTAAAAGATTCCCCCTCTGCAGCTCCTGGGCTGCATTCTAGAAAGGTCCCTGTTATTATTGTGCCCCCTTTCTGACCAAAATACAGAGTTTATAAAGTGGTACCTTTTTGGATTTGGATTCTGTAAATGTGACACGGGGGCGGGCTGCCTGGCGTCCGCTATTCTGCCTCCTGCCGCTTTAGGCCATCCCCCATCACTCCTTTCCATAGCTGTGGACGCCGCCCAGTGCTCCACTGGTCCCCACGCATGCCCAGTGCTCATCTCTCGTGGATGAGCACTGTGCCCAGTGTCACTGCTGGTGACGTGCGCACAGGCTTTAGATTATGGGCGGTGCTGTGATGTTTATTACCAAGCAACCGCCCATAATCGCAGGACCGCGCTTTCCCCCTTGGTATCCTTCGTTCTGCGCAAGCGCGGTGCTGCTGACCCCACGTCACCTCCTTCCCATCTATTTCCTGCCTCAGGTCAAGATGGGAAGGAGGTGACGTGGGGTCAGCAGCACCGCGCTTGCGCAGAACGAAGGACGCCGAGGGGGAAAGCACGGTCCCGCGATTATGGGCGGTTGCTTGGTAATAAACATCACAGCACCGCCCATAATCTAAAGCCTGCGCGCACGTCACCAGCGGTGACACTGGGCACAGTGCTCATCCACGAGAGATGAGCACTGGGCATGCGTGGGGACCTGTGGAGCACTGGGCGGCGTCCACAGCTATGGAAAGGAGTGATGGGGGACGGCCTAAAGCGGCAGGAGGCAGAATAACGGACGCCAGGCAGCCCGCCCCCGTGTCACATTTACAGAATCCAAATCCAAAAAGGTCCCACTTTATAAACTCTGTATTTTGGTCAGAAAGGTGGCACAATAATAACAGGGACCTTTCTAGAATGCAGCCCAGGAGCTGCAGAGGGGGAATCTTTTAGGTTTTAGGGGAAATTTCTGCTGACAGGTTCCCTTTAAACCTCAGATGATTTACGGTGTTGTAAAACATTGTGCTGTGAAAATAAAAAATTACCATTTACCACTAAAATGTTCCGTTGGCCCAAAGTTTTAATTTTCAGAAAGGATAATTGTAGAAAATGGACAAAACAATTTGTTACACGATTTCTCCTGTTTGCAAATTCGCCTTACAAAGGTAAAAAAAAACAACTACTTTTGAAACAATTCAGAGCTTTGGTAAGGAGCACTATATTGGAGTTCAGATTTAGTTGCAGTGGTTTAGGGGTGCCATGTTATGCACCACATTTATATTCTTTTATGTTTTGCCACTTTTATACAATATATAGAAAATAAATTGTTTATCCATTGCTGTATTGAGAGCTATAGATTTTTTATTTTCTTGCTGATGGCTGGCTGTATGCCAGATTTTTTTATAGGACAAGATGATGTTTTTAATTATACCACTTTTATTTACTATATACTATCACTTTTTGATCTAATTTTATTCAACTTTCTTTGCCAGCTTTATGATAAAAGGACAGTTTTTACGACTTTTTTGTGGTATTCACTGAAGGGGTTAACTAACATGCCAATGTTATAGATCGGGATGTTTCAGAGATGGCTATACCAAATCTGTGCACTTTTTTCTTTTTACATAAATATACATATTTATTGGTATCATCATTATTATTATTATTATTATTTATTTTTTTTTCTCTATTTATGATTTTTTTTTAGATTTATAAAAAATGTTTCACTTTTTTAATTAGTCTCTATATTGGACATTAACGTTTACTACTCTGATCATTGGTATAATAATATTGCAATGCACAACCATTGCAATACATTATACCTGTACACCTGTCAGTGTGACACTGACAGAATGCATGTTGGTCCACGTTCCTGGAATGGTCTATAAAAGGCCACTGTAGCCAGCTAACCTGGAAGTTGTAATTTGACCTCAGGTTACCATTGCAATGATTGGGCCCCTGTGATCATGTTGCGGGTGTCCTGATCAGGTGGGAGAGGGAGCGTTCACCATCCCCAGATTCTTAAATGCTGCAATGACTATTGACCATGTCTTTTAGGGGGTTAAACAGCCAGGGGCGGTGAGGGAACCATCTCTGGCTGTGACAGTTAACATTCAGCTATTACTCCTGTGCCCACGTAATCATCATGACGTAAGTTTACGTCATAGGTCGTGAACTCATTATCTGACCATGACGTAAACTTATGTCAAAGAACATGAAGGGGTTAAAAGAAATCTGTCAGCAGGTTTTTGCAATCTCATCTGGGAGAAACATGATATAGCCAAAGAGACCGTGAACCCGAGACCGTGAACCCAACAATGTCTCACTTAGTTGACTGGGTGAAGCAGTTGTGACACAATCAAAAATTTTAGATTTAGCAATGCAGTAAAGCTGAGAATGCTCACCCACACCAAAGCTCTCTCTATACAATGTCTATAGATAGTGAGCTGTTAATCACAACAGGGGTGTGTCGGACTTCCCAACAGGAGGCAAGGTAGTCCGAGCAATGATAAGGTCAATCATTGTATGTAAATTGTATGTAATTAACAGCATGTAGCTTGATAAGAGAGACATTGCTGAAATCTGTGTTTTAATCCCTACAGCATGCTGTCATCAGATTACATAGCAAAACTCTGCATATTTCAACATTGTGATGTCAATTAAATCCCAATTAAACCCCTAAAATAACATGGGACATGAGAAGTTCGATAAATGTCTAATTTGGTGTCAGGACAGCTTAAAAGCCAAAGAGGTAAGGCTATGTGCGCACGTTGCGTTCTGCCCTGCAGAAATTTCTGCAGCGATCTGAACAGCACACGTGCGCTTCAAATCGCTGCAGAAACAGTGCGTAATGAAAATAAAAAACCCGATTCCATGCGCTCTGACTGCAGCTCCTGCCATAGACAGAGCGGGGGCTGCCGGCAGAGCGCAGGAAAGAAGTGACATGTCACTTCTTAGAACGCGCGCTTCGGGCAGCAGCCTAAGCGCTGCGCTCCAAGACGCCATGTGCGCACGGCCCCTGCACAATCTCTATAGATTATGCAGGGGACGCCGGACGCATGCAGTTACGCTGCACTACATAGCGCAGCATAACTGCATGAAATAAGCACACGTGCGCACATAGCCTAACACTGAAAAACAAAAAACATTCCAAGCATTCCAAATGCAATGTATAGTAAGCAATCAAAGGAACACTTGTTTAAAGGGGACAATGATCAAGCTGCATTCAGGAAAAAACTTTAAGTACCATAACAGTTCTTAGAAGAGAAAAAATAAAACAAAAAATTATATAAAGTTTATTTGAAAAAAGTGTTCTTATCTTGGTCTGATCTGAAAGCAAAAGTAAATTTAATTTAAATTCCTATATATTTGATATTATAATCTAAGCTAAGCTATTTTCTAATATACTTGTATTAAAAATTCCCTACCGTTACCTGCAGTGAATGAAATAATTATTTGATCCCTTGCTGATTTTGTAAGTTTGCCCACTGACAAAGACATGAACTGTCTATAATTTTAAGGATAGGTTAATTTTAACAGTGAGAGATAGAATATCAAAAATAAAATCCATACAATCACATTGTTTAAATTATATAAATTTATTTGCATTTTGCAGAGAGAAATAAGTATTTGATCCCGCTGTCAAACAAGACTTAATACTTGGTGGCAAGACCCTTGTTGGCAAGCACATCAGTGAAACTTATTTTGTAGCTCATAATGAGGTTGGCACACGTCAGGAGGAATTTGGTCCACTCCTCATTGCAGATCATCTCTAAATCATTAAGATTTTGAGGCTGTCGCTTGGCAACTCAGAGCTTCAGCTCCCTCTTTAAATTTTCTATGGGATTAAGGTCTGGAGAATGGCTAGGCCACTCCATGACCTTATTGTGATTCTTTTTGAGTCCCTCGTTTGTAGCCTTGGCTGTATCTTTTGGGTCATTGTCATGCTCGAAGACCCAGACACAACCCATTTTTAATGTCCAGGCAGAGGGAAGGAGGTTGTCACACAGGCTCCATCCATTGTCCCATTGATGCAGTGAAGTAGTCCTGTGCCCTTAGCAGAGAAACACCCCAAAACATAATGTTTCCACCTCAATGTTTGACAGTGGGGATGGTGTTCTTTGGGTCATAAGTAGCATTTCTCTTCCTCCAAACACAGCGAGTTAATGCCAATGAGCTAAATTTTTGTCTCAACTGACCACAGCACCTTCTCCCAATCACTCTCAGAATCATCCAGGTGTTCATTGGCGTACTTCAGATGGGCCTGCACATGTGCCTTCTTGAGCAGTAGTACTTTGCAACCACTGCAGGATTTTAAGCCATTATGGTTTAATGTGTTACCAATTTTTCTGGTGACAGTGGTCCCAGCTGTCTTGAGATCATTAATCATTAACAAGTTCTTCCAGTGTAGTTTTAGGCTGATCTCTCACCTTCGTCATGATCCTGGATACACCATGAGGAGAGATTTTGTATGGTGCCCCAGATCGATGTTGATTAACACTCATTTTGCATTTCTTACATTTTCTTACTATTGCACCAACAGTTGTCTCCTTCACACCCAGCGTCTTGTTTATGGTTTTGTAGCCAATTTCAGCCTTTTGCAGGTCTATGATATTGTCCCTGACATCCTTAGAAAGCTGTTTGGTCTTACCCATGTTGTAGAGGTTAGAGTCTAACTGATTAATTGAGTCTATGGACAGAAGTCTTTTATACAGGTGACAATTTAAGACAGCTGTCTTTAATGCAGGTAATGAGTTGATTAGGAGTGTTTAAGTGGTCTGTAGGAACAAGAACTCTTAATGGTTGGTAGGGGATCAAATATTTATTTCTCACTGCAAAATGCAAATAAATTTATAAAATTCATACAATGTGATTTTCTGGATTTTATTTTGGATATTCTATCTCTCACTGTTAAAATTAACCTACCCTTAAAATTATAGACTGTTCATGTCTTTGTCAGTGGGCAAACTTACTAAATCAGCAAGGGATAAAATACTTATTTCCCCTCTGTATATGGCCCCATCATGTCCCCATCCTGGTATATATGGCCCCATCATGTCCCCATCATGGTATATATGTCCCCATCATTGCCCCATTCTGGTATACGTCCCAATTTGGTATATATTGCCCCATCATGGTTTATATGGCTCCCATCTTGGTATATATAGATTCATCATGTCCCCATCCTGGTATATACGGCCTCATCATGTCCCCATCCAGGTATATATGTCACCATCATTTCTCCATCCTGGTATATGTCCTAATCCTGGTCTATGTGGCCTCATCATGGTTTATATGGTCCCATCCTGGTACATATGGCCTCATCATATCCCCATCCTGGTGTATATATAGCTTCATCATGTCCCATCCTGGTATATATGTCCCTATCCTGCTCACATCCTGATATATAGCCCCATCCTGGTATATGTCCCAACATGTCACCATCCTGGTATATAGCCCCATCCTGATATATGTCCCAATCATGTCCCCATCCTGCTATATAGCTTCATCATGTCCCCATCCTGGTATATATTGCCCCCGTCATGTACTTATCCTGGTATATAGCCCTATCCTAGTATATGTCCCCATCCTGGCCACATCCTGGTATATAACCACATCCTGGTATATGTCCCCATCCTGGTATTTAGCCACATCCTGATATATATCCCAAACATGTCTCCATCCTGGTATATAGCTTCATCATGTCCTCATCCTGGTATATATGACCCTATCATGTCCCCATCCTGGAATATAAAGCCCCATCATGTCTCCATCCTGGTATATAACCCCCATCCTGGTATATGCCCCATCATGTCCCCATCCTGGTATATATCTCCATCCTGGTATCTGTCCACATCCTGGTAACTTTGATCCCCCAGAACGCCACACACATTAAAAAAACAAAAAAATTACACTCACCTTCCTGCCGTTCCCCCAATGTCATCTTCCAGTGCTAGCATGCAGGCAACTGACCAGCGTGTAAGTGGTGCAGTATATGACATCACTGTCATGCGCGCCTACTTACAGCACTGTTATCTGTATCAGAATATTCGCTGCTCCTAATGCCCAGGATTTTGGGCGTGGGGAGCAGTGAAAATGCATAGCCTTAATTGGTGGCTGGCACATCGCAGCACAGGGATCCAACAGGTCTCTGTGCTGTAATGTATTTCAGCTGGATGCGCGTCCTTGGACGCAAATCCTTTGCACCCCCGGGCCTGGATGCAGTCCCGATCCCTGAAAACGCGATTGTTACACCCCTGACAGGACCTGTGAACCTAGCCTAACAGAGCTTTAAAAAAAAAAGATGAGTGAGAGAAAACTTTAATCAATCAATCTAACAATGGACAAATTGACTATTTCTTTGTAACTGCGTACATATCATGGATTTTGCTACAATAATCCTTTTTGAAGATCTTTCAATAAACCACTTTGTTTTTATACATATTGTTGGGACATTTTCATTAAAGTTACGCATCTGGTAAGAAGTCCTGAATTAAATATTTATATACACAGAGAGTATATTTAACAATCTATCTGCAGACCAAGCTCTTTATCCTATGTGTATGTATACAGTATGGTGTATATACATATACACAAACTGCTGGATACCCTGTGTAATGTATATACACCGTGTATTCCCTTTATAATGTGAATACATTCAGATCTCTTACTAATATATAAACTAATTATATAAACTGAATAAGTGCCACCATTTAAAGAAGTTACTGTAGAAATATTATGGTTATGCGCACCCAGTCATAGTTTAATAATGACCAGTATAAAGCATGTAAAGAATCTCTGTGCTATTAGTAGAATAAAGACAACTGCTTAAAAAGCAATGCCATACACCAAAGACAACTGCTTAACAGGCAATGCCATATGCCAAAAACAACTGCTTAAAAAGTAATAACATACACAACAGACAACTGCTTAAAGGCAATGCCATACACCAAGGATAACTGTTTAGAAAGCAATACCATACACCAAAGACAACTGCTTAAAAATCAATACCATACACCAGAGACAGCAAAGGCAATGCCAGACACCAAGGACTCATTGAATCTACTTGATATATGCACAGGACAACTACTACGGATCTTTCATGATATACACACTAAACTTTTATAACACATATGCTGAACTTTTAAAACACACCTGGTGAGGGCTAGTTACTTCTTATCTCTCACTTTAGTATGCTATTTATATATTGTTCTCAATAGCAACCTTATTTCTATTTAGTCAGTGATATAGCCATGATTTTTTCTACAAGGTGCTTTTAAAATTTTCAGTTAATGGTAGCAATATAATCAGATTATTGATTTTAACACTAGAACTACTGGACTCGTGACACCTACTAGAACTACATAGTGCGAAGTAGTCAAAATGACTACCTCAGTAGTTCTAGTGTTAAGCAGTTGTCTTTGGTGTATGGCCAGAAGTGTAATGATAGGGGTCGCAGATGATGCAACCACAACGGAGTCCCACAGATGCCAGCGCCTATGTTGGTTGGGCCCACTCCCTTACAAACTCAGTTGCAGTTGCACAAGCAGCTAATATGTACTCTGGTGCAGAGACCCGCTGGGTCCCTGCACTGCAATATACACCGCCAGCATATCAGAGGCCACACACTAAAGAGGTCAGCTGCCAGCCTCTGTGTCGGCTATAAAAGAAAATAATCATTTGGGGTTTTTTTAATAATTTTGAATTTAGCTAAAAATGTTCTACTTTGGTCTCCTCTGATCTGAGCTCCTTCTTCCTCATGTCAAGTTGGGGACACACATAGCATGTTGAAGTAGGTGGTCTGGTCAGAGGAGACCAAAGTAAACTTTTTAGGCTAAATGCAAAAAGCTATGTGTGGTGGAAAACTACCACTATACATAACTGTGAAAACACCATGCCCATCGTCAAACATGGTGTCACGGATGTGTCTGGACCTTCCAGTGCTGCTGCTGGGACCAGGAGCAGAAGGGCCCGGCGATCGTTCAGACGTTAATGGATGCTGTCCCTTTAAGGGCTTGAATTAGGTTTTTTTTTCTGTTTCCTTGCCAGGTTGGAGGAGCCTTTCCTCCAGCTGGTAATTAAGGGCCTTTATAACGTGGGGCCTCTCACTCCTCCAGTGGGGGTTATACTCTTCACTTGGGGAAGTTGCTCGCTCAGGAGTGCATGTTGCTTCAGACTACTGTTGCTGTATATTCTGAACATTCCCTATCAAGATAAGTGTGTGATTTTTCCTTGTTGTGGCTTCAGACTACTGTTGCTGTACATTCTGAAAATTCCCTCTCAAGTTATTCCTTTTACCCCTTTTTGCTGTTTATTTTTGTGTTTGCTTTTCCCTCCATGGATTGGGGGGTGATGGGATTTAGTCCTAGGGTCTGGCTAGGAGACAGGGGCATGTTGGCAGGCCACACCTCCTAACCCTTATAGGTACCTGTGGTTTGAGGGCAAGTGCAGGGTTCCCCAGAGTCAGGGTCAGCGCAGGAGCCCCTGGTTACCCGCCCTCTTTGTGTTTCAGCCTCCCTTATTCCCAGGAGTCCACTTGCTGGGGGTCTCTTCTCACATCCAGCGTGACACATGGTGGTGGCAGCATTATGCTGTTTGGGATGCTTTTCTTCAGCAGTGACAGGGAAAGTGGTCAGAGTTGATGAGAAGGTGGATGGAGGTAAATACAGAGCAATCCTGGAGTAAAACCTGTTAGAAGCTGCAAAAGACTTGGAACTGGGGCTGCCATACTGCCAAAGCTGCAATAGAATGGTTTAGATCAAAGCATATTCATGTGTATGAAAGTTCAGATCTAAATCCTATTGAGAATCTGTGACAAGACATGAAAATTCCTGTTCACAGACACTCTCCCTCCAATCTCACGGAGCTGGAGCTATTTTGCAATGAAGAATGTGCAAAAATGTCATCTTCTAACTGCAAAGTTGGTAAAGACATACAGGGCCGCCATCAGGCATCAGGACATTACTACTGTGACTGGTGTACCGGGCCCCGTGAAGAGAGGGGGCCCGCCCAGGCCCGGGGTAAATACTTATCTTTAGCCCCAGGCAGGATGGGCCGCTTCTCTTCACCAGGCCCCAGTCACAGCAGCAGAGGGGCTCCGGACATGGCTAATTTGCATGTGATGGGGTGGAGCATGCAAATTAGCCATGTGCTGCAGTGGAGGCAGGGTCAGTGGAGGAGAGCAGGGTGCCGGCATGTCATCACTGGGCCATGCAGCAGGGTGGTGAGGTCATCACTCTGAGACCTCATTACACTCCTGCAACAGTGGCTGAGGTGGCGAGGACGCGGAAGCCAGCAGGGACAGGTAAGCGCTGTGAGCCGAAGATGAGGGGGGGGCGCTGATCTCTGCTGGGGGGCGCTGATCTCTGCCTGGGGCCTGCTAATCTCTGTCCGGGGGGGCATGCTGATCTCTGCTGGGGGGGCACTGATTTCTGCCTGGGGCCCACTAATCTCTGCCCAGGGGTGGCACACTGATCTCTGCTGGGGGGGTGCTGATCTCTGCCTGGGGCCTGCTAATCTCTGCCCGGGGGGTGTTAATCTCTGCTGGGGGGCGCTGATCTCTGCCTGGGGCCCGCTAATCTCTGCCTGGGGGGGCGCACTGATCTCTGCCTGTGGCCGCCCACCGACCTCAGCCCCTGTCTTGCTTCAACTAGATCAGGGGTGGGGAACCTCTGGCTTGTGGTCTCCTGCCTCTCTGCTGTCAGCCTCCTGTCCTCTCTGCTGTCAGCCTCCTGTCCTCTCTGCTGTCAGCCTCCTGGCCACTCTGCTGTCTGCCTCCTGGCCTCTGCTTTGAGCCTCCTGGCCTCTGCTTTGAGCCTCCTGGCCTCTGCTTTGAGCCTCCTGGCCTCTCTGCTGTGAGCCTCCTGGCCTCTCTGCTGTGAGCCTCCTGGCCTCTCTGCTGTGAGCCTCCTGGCCTCTCTGCTGTGAGCCTCCTGGCCTCTCTGCTGTGAGCCTCCTGGCCTCTCTGCTGTGAGCCTCCTGCCTCGCAGTGCTGTGTGCCACCCTCCCTACAGTGCTGTCTGTGCTCCCTCAGTGCTGTTCATGTCTCCAGTCCTGTTTGCCCCTCTAGTATTATCCATGCCATCGCCAGTGCTGTTCGTGCCCAGCAGTACTGTCCAAGCCCCAGCCCTGCCTATGATGTGTATATGCCCCCAGTCCCTCCTGCTGCAATGTGTGTATATGTCCCCAGTCACTCCTGTGATATAAATAAATATATATATATATATATATACATATATATATATATATATATATATATATACAGTGCCTTGCAAAATTATTCAGCCCCCTTGAATTTTTCAACCTTTTTCCACATTTCAGGCTTCAAACATAAAGATAAAAAAATTACATTTTATGGTGAAGAATCAACAATAAGTGGGACACATTGTGAAGTTGAACGATATTTATTGCTTATTTTAATTTTTTGTAAAAAATAAATAACTGAAAATTGGGGCGTGCAATATTATTCACCCCCTTTACTTTCAGTGCAGCAAACTCACTCCAGAAGTTCATTGAGGATCTCTGAATGATCCAATGTTGTCCTAATTGACTGATGATGATAAATATAAGCCCCCTGTATGTAATCAAGTCTCCGTATAAATGCACCTGCTCTGTGTTAGTCTCAGTCTTCTGTTTACGGCGCAGAGAGCATCATGAAGACCAAGGAACACAACAGGAAGGTCTGTGATACTGTTGGGGAGAAGTTTAAAGCAGGATTTGGTTACAAAAAGATTTCCAAAACGTTAAACTTCCCAAGGAACACTGTGCAAGCGATCATATTGAAATGGAAGGAGTATCATACCACTGCAAATCTAGCAAGTCCCGGCCGTTTATCCAAACTTTCATCTCAAACAAGGAGAAGACTGATCAGAGATGCAGCCAAGAGGCCCATGATCACTCTGCATGAACTGCAGAGATCTACAGCTGAGGTGGGAGAGTCTGTCCATAGGACAGCAATCAGTCGTACACTGCACAAATCTGGCCTT
This sequence comes from Anomaloglossus baeobatrachus, assembly GCF_048569485.1. Taxonomy (NCBI): domain Eukaryota; kingdom Metazoa; phylum Chordata; class Amphibia; order Anura; family Aromobatidae; genus Anomaloglossus; species Anomaloglossus baeobatrachus. Next base: position 594,797,873 of record NC_134354.1, on the reverse strand, counting down.
TATGAAAGAGTGGCAAGAAGAACGCCATTTCTCAAAGATATAAAAAATGTTGTTTAAAGTTTGCCACAAGCCACCTGGAAGACACACCAAACATTTGGAAGAAGGTGCTCTGGTCAGATGAAACCAAAATCCAACTATTTGGGCACAATGCCAAATGATATGTTAAAAGCAACACTGCTCATCACCCTGAACACACCATCCCCACTGTCAAACATGGTGGTGGCAGCATCATGGTTTGGGCCTGCTTTTCTTCAGCAGGGACAGGGAAGATGGTTAAAATTGATGGGAAGATGGATGGAGCCAAATACAGGACCATTCTTGAAGAAAACCTGTTGGAGTCTGCAAAGACCTGAGACTGGGACGGATATTTGTCTTCCAACAAGACAATGATCCCAAACATATATCTACAATGGAATGGTTCACAAATAAATGTATCCAGGTGTTAGGATTGCCAAATTACAATCCAGACCTGAATCCAATCAAGAATCTGTGGAAAGAGCTAAAAACTGCTGTTCAAAAACGCTCTCCATCCAACCTCACTCAGCTCCAGCTGTTTGCAAAGGAAGAATGGGCAAGAATTTCAGTCTCTCTATGTGCAAAACTGATAGACACATACCCCAAGCGACTGCAGATGTAATCGCAGCTAAAGGAGGCGCTACAAAGTATTAACTTAAAGGGGACAAATAATATTGCACGCCCCACTTTTCAGTTATTTATTTTTTTAAAACAGTTTAAAATAAACAAATTTCGTTCAACTTCACAATTGTGTCCCACTTGTGTTTGATTCTTCACCATAACATTAAATTTTTTATCTTTATGTTTGAAGCCTCAAACGTGGGAAAAGGTTGAAGAATTCAAGGGGGCCGAATACTGTTGCAAGGCACTGTATATACCAGAATGTGCCCAGGAGGGGGATGTATATAGCAGGATATATACATATACATATATACCTAAACGGGGACATATAGACAAAGAAAGGGACATATATTTCAGGAGGGGGACATTCTTTATATATATAATATATATATATATATATATATATATATATATATATATATATATATATATATATATATATATATATATATATATATATATATAATATTATAAATATATTTACACATGTTTTTCCAAGAGTGGCAGTGAGGCTGTAGGAGGTTTAAGGGGTGTAGGCAGAGCGGGGGTGGAACCTGGGCGGAGTCCCAACAGGGCCCGAAAATTTTGCCAGTATGGGGCCCTAAAATCCTTAGTGGCGGCCCTGAAGACATACCCCAAAAGACTTGCAGCACTAATTGCAGTGAAAAGTGACACTACAAAGTATTGACTCAATGTGTGTGAAATAAATGCACATCACAATTTTCAGATTAATATTTTTAAAATATTTAGAAAACCGTTTATTATTTCCTTTACACTTCACAATTACTTGGTACTTAATATTGGTATATCACATAAAATTCCAATAAAATACATTGAAGTTTGTGGGTGTAAGGTGAAAAAAGGTGAAAAAGTTCACGAGGTATGAATACTTTTTCAAGGCACTGAAGGCAATAAATTGCTCAGCAGCAGTTGGAATATTGGAATAAATACATATTCATTATTATACAAATATTTTTTTTGTTTTGCTAATTCGATTATATTTTTTGTGCAACATCAATGGAAATTTTTGTATAATAGTTTATGAATTCATATATTCAAAATAAATACGGTAGTATCACATATGAGATTTGACCGGTGAACACTGCTACACATCAGATTATCTGTCTGTGTAATGATCGCTATTTAACCATTTAATTGACGATTCTCGTCTGACACAATTTGATAGTTGTGAATTACAATCGCAATCGTTTAAATTATTTTCTGCTCCTGGACACAAAGTCTTAAGGCCCTGTCACACACAGAGATAAATCTTTGGTTGGCAGATCTGTGGTTGCAGTGAAATCATGGACATATTGTTATATTGTTCCATTTGTACACAGCCACAAACCTGGCACTGATTGTTCACAATTTCACTGCAACCACAAATCTGCCGCAGATTTATCTGTGTGTGTGACAGGGCCTTTAGTTTCCTCCCATTAGCAAAAATGCATTAACAGGTTAATTGACTTCATAACAAACTGTTTAAGGCTATGTGCGCACGCTGCATTTTTTTGACGCTGCGTTTTTGTGCGTTTTTTGGCCGCTAAAAATGCATAAAAACGCATCCGCAGCAAAAAATGCGCAAAAAAAGTGTTTTGTTGCGTTTTTGGCTGCATTTTGCTGCGTTTTTGATCTCTGCATTTTTCCAATGCATTGCATGGGGGGAAAACGCAGAAAAAGAATTGACATGTCCATTTTTATTTTTTTTTTAGTTTAAAAAGGCTATGTGCGCACAGTGCGTTTTTCGCAGCGTTTTTAGGGTGCGTTTTTTGGCTCAAAACTGCATGACTTTGCTTCCCCAGGAAAGTCTGAGTTTTCATTTTTCCTGTCCGCACACAACTTTTTTTTTTTAAGCTGCGTTTGGCTATGTGCGCATGCTGCATTTTTTTGATGCTGCGTTTTGTGCATTTTTGGCCGCTAAAAACGCACAAACGCATAAAAAATGGACATGTCAATTCTTTCCTGCGTACTTCTGCATTTTCCCCCATGCAATGCATTGGAAAAACGCAGAAAAGCGCAGAGATCAAAAACGCAGAAAAACGCAGCCAAAAACGCACCAAAATGCTGTAAAAATGCATGTTTTTACCAGTGTGGTTTTTGTGCGTTTTTAGCTTCTAAAAACGCACAAAAACAGCGTCAAAATACGCAGCGTGCGCACATAGACAAACGCAGCTTAAAAAAAAGTTGTGTGCGGACAGCAAAAATGAAAACTCACAGACTTTGCTGGAGAAGCAAAGTCCTGCAGTTTTGAGCCCAAAAACGCACCCGAAAAACACTCAAACGCCGTGAAAAATGCACTGTACGCACATACTCTAAAGATTCCCATCCATGGGAGATACAATTAATAGATTATGAGCCATATCGGAAATGGAGAATGGTGACAAGCTCTGTACAACGCCGCAGGATAGGTTTGCGCTATATTAGTATTATGTAATAAATATGAGGCAACATTAATTTTTATACTATATTACATTTTAGCTGAATTAAGGTTTGCGCTATATTAGTATTGTGCAATAAATATGAGGCAACATTTTTACTGTATTGTATATACACTGCAATTTTTATGTATTATATTACATTTTAGCTGAATTAAGGTTTGCGCTATATTAGTATTGTGCAATAAATATGAGGCAACATTTTTACTGTATTGTATATACACTGCAATTTTTATGTATTATATTACATTTTAGCTGAATTAAGGTTTGCGCTATATTAGTATTGTGCAATAAATATGAGGCAACATTTTTACTGTATTGTATATACACTGCAATTTTTATGTATTATATTACATTTTAGCTGAATTAATGTTTGTGCAGCCAACGTACGGAAACTTCCACAAATTTCATAAAAGTAAAGGCAAGCTATATAAGTGAGGTGCAATGGGTTAAACAGCTGGCAAAGGGGTATAACTGTCCTCAAGAGAGCAATGGAAAAATAATATTCTGGGTAGCATCCACAAGGCTTTGCTTGCGTTTTATTGTTTAGCTTTTGTGCCCCCATTTGAAATATTTCTGCGCATTTCTTATCTTTGACCTCCAAGCATTGATGCTTTATCAGTGTTTCCTTTGAGATCAGAGATGACCTTCATTTGATATCAGTGAGCCCTGACCTGCCTGAGTGATCCGCTCAAAAGGAATACATATGTTGAGCAGAGCTGGAGTTTGCAGTTGGGGTAAGTGAATTATTTACAAAAATTTGAGTTGACACCTTTTATCAAATGTGGAAAGATGAAGACAAAACAGCTGCTATTGCTGTCGTAAGCAATCTGCTGGTGATTGAATAAAAGTGTCAAGAAAATGGCTGCTTGATGGCCTTTTGTTCTCTCTCATCCAGCTTGATGTTAGTTTGAGCTGTCAGTTCGGAATCACGGCAGTGTGATTTATCAATAGGCAGCATGACCTTGTAATCTAACGTGTGCTTCGACTAGAGGACAGCACCCTCTGCTGAAATACATGTTGTGCTTCCTGCACATTTATATACTCAATATCACAGTAATTTCACAAATAGCCTTATTTGTTTGCTTCAACAGGAAGGACAGACTGGTGAAACGGAGAAGGCTTGCCAGCGCCTTATAACGCCATTTGTCTTCCGTGGGAGTGCAGTGGCCTAATGCAGGCTTGAAGTTAATTACTATTCTATACAGTGTATTACCATTAAATATGCTGCTTTGCAATGAGCAGCAGGTGCTCGGAGGTGTGCATTAATCTCCTGCTGACAAAAAAATAAAACCTTTAATATTTTCCGGACCTGTTCTCTATCAGCGAGATAAGACTTGACATTAAAGCGTGAACAGTTATACATGAAATATCAGGACCATCTTTATGTTCTAATCCCTGAGAATCAAAAACATTTTGTACATCTTGCAGAGACGTGTTACAATAGAGGCGCCAGTAAAACACTGACAGAATGGGCATCAACATAATATATATGAAAGGAATGCATTACTAGCAAGAAATACGGTATAATAAAAGTGTGAACATTGTGTGTATGTTAGAGGATTCTACTAAGACATATATTGGAACGCTGAAGGGTTTATCTTACTTGTAAGACTGTACACCCCACATTTACACAGCAAGTATGGTGCATATGCTTAAAAAATAGTCCCGACACATATTTAAAACTTGTCCATAGACTCATATGGACAAAATTAATACTAAAAAGGGGATGTGCACATGAAGTCTTACCCACCAAGTGGAGGACACTTAAGGAATTGACACTGTTTTTATGGCACATTTTTGGTCATGTTTTAACTTGTATTAGGCCCCCTCAACACATCCGTGCAAAAAAAACAAACGTTTTGCATGGTCCATGGTGTAGGCACATATGTCAGTCCATATGTCCGTGTGTATGTGTGTTTTATGCGCTGCTTGTGTGCTATCTGTGTGACATCCAGATAGCTCATGCACAGCACAAACTTGTATACTTACCTGTCTCCAAAGTTGCTGTCTCCGGTGCTGCTGTCACACTTGTTACTGGGTTTGCAGTCAGCGCAGTTCATGAATATTCATGAACATACTAAGCAGGCCTGGATCAAGTGACAGCAGCGCCGGAGACAGGTAAGTATAAAAATACATTTATTTCTCAGTGACGTGTTTCTTCCAGTATGTGTCACACTGATATCACACGGATCACACCAGTGTGTGGTCCATGTGACATCTGTGCTGCCGGCAGAAACCGGACATGTTTTCATGTGGAGACACGAGTGTGCTCCACACGGTCTGTGTCAAAACAGACTTGACTTGAGCAGTCAACCATGGGCACAGCTTGGGGTGAGGGACACAGTTGGGACCTCGGTCCAATCTTCTTTTACCTCAAACTTCTGGGAGCACCATAGGACCTGCGGCTTGGAGCAGGTAGCTCAGCCCGGGTTCTCTACAGCTACACGGGATTCCAGAGTCTGCGGACACTGCAGGAAACACCCGCAGCCCATTCCACATTCCACACACCAGGATTGGAGGGACCCCGACCAGAAATGACTCACAGTGGGAACACCGGTGGTGACATCGAATTGCTCAGGATCGACTGGGGCCTAGCACGGCGGAGACCGGTACTCTGTGCGCGGCAACCGGACGGTAAGTAAAGAAACCTTGACCCACAGAGACTGTGTCCGCCTGTCCTTGCCGGCACCGGCGCTTCGACGCCAACAGACACTAATCCCCTCATCATCCTCCCCGTGGCCCACTCCATCTGTGGAGAGCAGAACCATCTTAGCTGCTACAACCATCCACCCCGGACAGTGACAGCAGCAGCAGCTAATCCCTGGCCGCCTCTTGCAGGTGGCATCAAGAGACAACTCTAATCATCCTCGACCTTATCCACAACTACTAACCTCATTCTTTCCATACCGTCACCCGAACCTCCCTTTTTATTGTCCGCCTTGGGGCCACGAAGCCGGGCAGGGCCACCCGTGACATCCGCAGACCTGACATCACCAGGCCCGGCGACGAGTAACAGTTAATCCCTTGCCCCGTGGGTGCTACATCGGTGTCTCTGGTATGTGGGAAAATGGACGTCACATGTACAGGAGACACGGATGAGTGAAAAAGGCCTTAGGCAATATGCACACGCTGCATTTTTTGCCACGTTTTCTGGTTTCAATTTTGTTGTCAGCAAGTTCTGACTTTTGACTTCCCAGGAAAGTCTATCAGAATTCAGATTTGCTGTGTACAGATTGCAGTTTTTTACTCTACAGTTTATTTGTCAAAACTATTTGACAAAAAAGAAGCAGCATGTTCATTCTCCTTGCGTTTTTGTCACGTTTTGTCAGCCATTGAAATTAATGATGGGATGAAAAACGCAAGGAAAAATGAATGCTACCAAATTTGTGCGTTTTGCATGTGTTTTGCTTGCGTTTTTGTTACAAAAAACGTAGGTCACCGACATTGCTCCAGGATAAATTCATTCTCTCGCTAAGCACTTCATACTCACCTATCATCGGCGCAGCATGGCTATCACATTCTTCTTTTGGGGACGCTCAATAGGTTCATACATATTCACTGTTTCCCCTAACCACCGGCGCCTGTGATTGGTTGCAGTCAGATGTGCCCTCACGCTGAATGACAGCTGTCACCTCTGGGCGGGTCTATATCATACAGTAAAATAAATTTTAAAAAACGACGTGCGGTTCCCCCAATTTTGATACCCAACCAAGATAAAGCCCAACAGCTTGAGACTGGTATTCTCAGACTGGGGAGGCATATGGTTATTAGGCTCTCCCCAGCCTAAAAATATTAGCCAGCAGCTGCCTAGATTGATCCATTGGATGCAACATTCCCAGCACTTTACCCAGCACTTAATAACGTGGTAAAAGAGGGTGTTTTTTGTATTTTATTCCAAATAAAGTATTTTTGGGGGTTTATGTTTATTTACTTTCACTTACAGATTAGTGATGGGGTGGAGTCATCCTATTTTATTCCTCCTTTAAAAAACGCATTAACAAAAACGAGGTAAAAACACGGCAAAATCGCGGCAAACACGTACCATCATTAGAAGCATTTTTTTTACATTTCCAGGCTCTCTGTGACAAGGTTCAGTTTTGGTTGCAGTTTTGGTTGCAGTTTGGGTGAAGTTAAAACTGCAGCGTGCACATATAACCTTAAGTAGTGAGTGGCTTCCAAGTAACTAAAAAAAAGCTCAAAAGATTAAACAAATGCACAGCAAGTCGTTTACATATATTCAATCTTTTGACCCTTTATTCAGCACATTTTCAAGCTTGTTATAGAACTTACCTGCCTGAAAATGGTGTAATGTGCATATACCCAATAGAGTCCTTTCAGTATACAGTACAGACCAAACGTTTGGACACACCTCCTCATCTTTAGAACAACTGTTAAGAGGAGACTTTGTGCAGCAGGCCTTCATGGTAAAATAGCTGCTAGGAAACCACTGTGTTATGATCCGGAACCATGGAAGATCACCACAAATCATTGGCAAAAAGGTGACAAGAGCCTTGGCAACTAATCTGGCCGCCATCCCCTTACTAACTAACACAACTAGAAGTAGCCGAGGGGTGAACTAACATCCTGTGCACCGCGAACCCAGCCGGAGAACTAACTATCCTAAAGGTAGGAAAGATGATTAACTCTCTGCCTCAGAAAATAGACAAGAATAGCAAGCCCCTCACATTCAAAGACTGCGGTGATATAGGAAAAACATAATACACAGGTAGATGACAGGATTAGCAAAAAGTGAGGCCCCCACTTACTAAAATAGGAAAGGACAGGAAAGGGACTGATGGTAGCCAGAGAAAAACCCTGCAAAATACCAACTTCCTGATAGTACAAAAAGGCCCTCAGATCGCTAGATCTGAACTCCGTCCTATACCAGGTGCCCTTGTCATACCAATGAACAGAAAACAAGAATTATAACAAATTCAACAAGCCATAAACACATGGACCCAAAGGAGCTAAACTCCACACAGAACTGCAGGGAGTTCCTCAACAATCCACTGAGGGGGAAAATCCCTGGAAGGAAATAAACTGAAACCAACCACAACAAATGACAAACCCAGATAAGCAAAAGAACCAGGCAATAAATAAAGAGCAAGAACTTATCTGGAGTGGATGAAATGTAGAGCAGGATTAAGAAGGCTGGAGATACAAAGAACAACTGACATCCGGCAACAGCCTGCAATCAGACCAGGACTTAAATAAGCAGAGAGTTAGGAAAGGAAACACCCACTGCACAACCCACCTGGTCTCTGTCCAAACCCTTCCTGGCCACCAGAGGGAGCCTCCCAGCAGCCAAGACATAACTAACATTCACAACAGTACCCCCCCCCCTTGAGGAGGGGTCACCGAACCCTCACCCACGCCACCGGGTCGCTCGGGATGAGCATGATGGAAGGCGCGAACCAACCTGTCCGCATGAATGTCAGAAGCCACAACCAAAGAGTTATCCTCCTGCCCATAACCCTTCCATTTCACAAGGTACTGAAGCTGACGCCTACTGCGACGGGAATCCAGAATTTTTTCAACCTCATACTCCAGATCCCCTTGTACCAAAACAGGGTCAGGAGGCGCTGCTGCAGGAACTGCCGGCTCCACATGTTTCTTCAACAAGGACTTATGGAAGACATTGTGAATCTTAAATGACGCAGGCAGAGTCAAACGGAAAGATACAGGATTAATAATCTCCGAAATCTTATAAGGTCCAATAAATCTGGGCTTAAATTTAGGAGACGGAACTCTCATAGGAATATTTTTAGAGGACAACCACACCATGTCCCCTACTTTAAACCGGGGACCAACAGTCCGACGCCGGTTGGCAAACTTTTGGGCAGTTTTTTGGGACTGAAACAATTTATCCACTACCTGCTCCCAAATCTGCTGCATTCTGTCGACCACCGAATCCACCCCCGGACAGTCAGACGCCTCAAGCTGCCCTGAGAGGAACCTAGGGTGATACCCAAAATTGCAGAAAAATGGGGACACCAACGTGGTAGAGCTAGCTCTATTGTTAAGGGCAAATTCAGCCAAAGGCAAAAACGAAACCCAGTCATCCTGATCCGCAGAAACAAAACACCGTAAATAGGTCTCCAGGGTCTGGTTAGCCCTTTCAGTCTGACCGTTGGTCTGAGGATGAAACGCCGAGGAGAATGACAGCTGAACACCCAATTTGGAGCAAAAAATCCTCCAAAACCTGGATACAAACTGCACCCCTCTGTCAGAAACAATGTTTTCGGGAATACCATGCAAACGGACAACATGTTGCAAAAACAAAGGCACCAACTCTGATGAAGACGGCAACTTAGATAGGGGAACCAAGTGGACCATCTTGGAGAATCTGTCACAGATCACCCAAATCACAGTCATTTTCTGAGAGACGGGAAGCTCTGAAATAAAATCCATAGAGATGTGCGTCCAAGGTTTCTTAGGTACAAGCAAAGGCAATAATAGCCCACTAGAACGTGAACAACAGGGCTTGGACCTAGAACAAACTCCACACGACTGCACAAAACGACGGACATCTCGGGACAGGGAAGGCCACCAAAAAGAGCGTCTCACAAGATCCCGAGTACCAAAAATGCCAGGATGACCCGCCAAAACAGAGCAATGAACCTCAGAGACAACTCGGTCTCTCCATTGGTCTGGGACAAACAGTTTCCCTGTAGGACATCTCTCAGGTTTATCCCCCTGAAATTCCGCCAGTGCCAACCGCAGATCAGGCGAAATAGCCGAGAAAACTACACCATCATTCAGGATAGTAGACGGTTCGACAACCTCCAAAGAGTCAGCGCAGAAACTCCTGGAAAGGGCACCGGCCTTAACATTCTTGGTGCCCGGCAAAAAAGAGACCACAAAATTAAACCGGGTAAAAAACAAAGCCCACCTGGCCTGCCGAGGATTCAACCTCTTGGCCGATTCCAGATAGATGAGAATCTTGTGGTCCGTAAGCACCACCACTTGATGCCTAGCCCCCTCCAACCAATGCCTCCACTCTTCAAAAGCCCACTTCATAGCCAATAATTCCCGGTTCCCCACATCATAATTCCGTTCAGAAGGAGCAAACTTCCGAGAGAAAAAGGCACAGGGCTTAAGTTTACCCAAAGTAGCGTCTCGTTGAGACAGAACAGCACCTGCTCCAATCTCTGAGGCATCGATCTCAACTTGAAATGGGCAAGATACATCAGGTTGCTGCAGAACTGGGGCAGAAGTGAATCGCCTTTTAAGCTCCTGGAAGGCCACAATAGCCTCAGGGGTCCAATGCTCAGCATCAGCTCCCTTCTTTGTCAAATCTGTCAGAGGTTTGACAATGGCAGAAAAATTGGCTATAAATTTACGGTAAAAATTAGCAAACCCCAAAAACCGCTGCAGGGATTTTAGAGAAGTCGGTTGCACCCAGTCATAAATAGCCTGAACCTTAACCGGGTCCATTTCAATAGCGGAGGGAGACAGGATGAAGCCCAAAAAGGAAATCCTTTGCACCCCAAAGAGGCACTTTGACCCCTTAACGTACAGTGCATTATCCTTAAGTATCTGAAAAACCTCCCGTACTTGCCCCACATGAGAGTCCCAATCATCAGAAAAAATCAAGATGTCATCCAAATACACAATCAAAAATTTTCCAATAAGGTCCCGAAAAATATCATTCATGAAGGCCTGGAAGACGGAGGGTGCATTAGTGAGCCCAAAAGGCATCACTAGGTACTCAAAATGCCCTTCATGAGTATTAAAAGCCGTCTTCCATTCATCAGCCTCCTTAATACGGATGAGATTATACGCACCCTTGATATCCAGTTTCGTAAACCATTTAGCACTCTGCACTCTAGAAAACAGATCAGACATCAGAGGCAAAGGGTACTGATATTTGACTGTAATTTTATTAAGAAGACGGTAATCAATACAAGGCCTTAATGAACCATCTTTCTTAGCAACAAAGAAGCCAGCACCCAAAGGAGAAGATGAGGGCCGAATGTGCCCCTTCTCCAATGATTCTCTGATGTATGACCGCATGGCATCATGTTCGGGCACAGACAAGTTGAAAATCCGCCCTTTGGGAAATTTACAACCCGGCACCAACTCAATGGCACAGTCACAGTCCCGGTGTGGGGGCAGAGAATCAGATTCCTGGTCATTAAATACATCACGGAAATCAGACAAGAAAGCCGGGACATCAACTGCCTGAGCAGACGTGGATGACACGGAAACGTCCTGATGCAAACCTTGACAACCCCAACTAACTACCGACAAGGATCTCCAGTCAAAAACCGGATTATGGGTCTGCAACCACGGAAATCCCAGTACCAAGGTATCCTGTAGATTATGCAATACTAAAAATGTACAAGTTTCCTGATGTGCTGGTGCAACTCTCATAGGCACCTGGGTCCAAAATTGGGGTTTATGTTCTGCCAAAGGGGTAGCATCAATGCCCCTTAAAGGAATAGGAGTTTCCAAAGGAACCCTGGGAAAACCACAATCCCTAGCAAACCCAAAATCCATCAAATTGAGCGCTGCCCCTGAGTCCACAAAGGCAAATGCAGAAAAGGAAGACAATGAGCAAATCAATGTGACAGACAAAAGAAACTTTGGTTGCAAAGAACCCACAGTAACAGAAGTAGCCAATCTCCTTTCACGTTTAGGGCACACAGAGATGTTATGAGAAGCGTCTCCACCGTAGAAGCACAGTCTATTCTTCCATCTGAACCCCTGCCGACTAGCATTAGAAAGGACCCTATCACACTCCATAGGCTCCAAAGGCTGTTCCACAGGAACAAAACCAGCAGGTATCTTCCTGCGCTCACGTAAATGCCTATCAATCTGAATGGCCAAGGTCATAGAGGCATCAAGACCAGAAGGGACGGGAAATCCTACCATTACATCCTTCACAGCATCCGCAATACCCTTGCGAAAAAGAGCCGCAAGCGCATCATCATTCCATTTGGTAAGGACCGCCCACTTACGAAATTTCTGACAAAACGTTTCTGCAGAATCCAAACCCTGAGTTAAGGACAACAAGACCTTTTCTGCTTGGTCCACAATATTGGGTTCGTCATATAATAATCCCAAGGCCTGAAAAAAGGAGTCCACATCATTGAGAATCGGATCATCAGACGCTAAAGAGAAGGCCCAGTCCTGAGGGTCACCACGTAGCAAGGAGATGACAATCTTAACCTGCTGTACGGGATTCCCTGAGGACTTAGGGCGCAGGTCAAAAAATAATTTACAATTATTTTTGAAGCTCAAAAATCTCGACCTATCTCCCGAAAAAAATTCAGGAACGGGAATTTTAGGCTCTGCAAGGGGAGTCTGTGCAAGATAAGACTCTAAACGACGAACCTTAGTATCAAGATGAGCAATACACTCACCCAATTCATCCATGCTAGACAAAAGAAATCTTCCACAGAACCCAAAGAAGAAGAGGAAAAACACCAAAAAAAAAAAAATTTTCTCAGCAGCTTTTTATTTTTTTCCTTAAGAGTACCCTTTAAATTTGTTTGGCCGGATGTACTGTTATGATCCGGAACCATGGAAGATCACCACAAATCATTGGCAAAAAGGTGACAAGAGCCTTGGCAACTAATCTGGCCGCCATCCCCTTACTAACCAACACAACTAGAAGTAGCCGAGGGGTGAACGAACATCCTGTGCACCGCGAACCCAGCCAGAGAACTAACTATCCTAAAGGTAGGAAAGATGAATAACTCTCTGCCTCAGAAAATAGATAAGAATAGCAAGCCCCCCACATTCAAAGACTGCGGTGATATAGGAAAAACACAATACACAGGTAGATGACAGGATTAGCAAAAGGTGAGGCCCCCACTTACTAAAATAGGAAAGGACAGGAAAGGGACTGATGGTAGCCAGAGAAAAACCCTGCAAAATACCAACTTCCTGATAGTACAAAAAGGCCCTCAGATCGCTCGATCTGAACTCCGTCCTATACCAGGTGCCCTTGTCATACCAATGAACAGAAAACAAGAATTATAACAAATTCAACAAGCCATAAACACATGGACTCAAAGGAGCTAAACTCCACACAGAACTGCAGGGAGTTCCTCAACAATCCACTGAGGGGGAAAATCCCTGGAAGGAAATAAACTGAAACCAACCACAACAAATGACAAACCCAGATAAGCAAAAGAACCAGGCAATAAATAAAGAGCAAGAACTTATCTGGAGTGGATGAAATGTAGAGCAGGATTAAGAAGGCTGGAGATACAAAGAACAACTGACATCCGGCAACAGCCTGCAATCAGACCAGGACTTAAATAAGCAGAGAGTTAGGAAAGGAAACACCCACTGCACAACCCACCTGGTCTCTGTCCAAACCCTTCCTGGCCACCAGAGGGAGCCTCCCAGCAGCCAAGACATAACTAACATTCACAACACCATTGCTAAGGACAGGCAACAAGCAAAAGAGACTTGTTTGAGCTAAAGAACACAAGGAATGGACATTAGACCAGTGGAAATCTGTGCTTTGGTCTGATGAGTACAAATTTTAGATCTTTGGATCCAACCACCGTGTCTTTGTAGAAAAGGTGAATGGATGGACTCTACATGGCTGGTTCCCACCATGAAGCATGGAGGAGGAGGTGTGATGATGTGGGGGTGCTTTGCTGGTGACACTATTGGGAATTTATTCAAAATTGAAGGCATACAGAACCAGCATGCCTACCAAAGCATCTTGCAGCGGCGTGCTATTCCATCCGGTTTGCGTTTAGTTGGACCATCATTTATTTTTCAACAGGACAATGACCCCAACACACACACCTCCAGGCTGTGTAAAAGCTATTTGACTAAGAAGGAGAGTGATGGGGTGCTACGCCAGATGACCTGGTCTCCACAGTCACCAGACCTGAACCCAATCGAGATGGTTTGGGGTGAGCTGGACCGCAGATTGAAGGCAAAAGGGTCAACAAGTGCTAAGCATCTCTGGGAACTCCTTCAAGACTGTTGGAAAACCATTTCCGGTGACTACCTCTTGAAGCTCATCAAGAGAATGCCAAGAGTGTGCAAAGTAGTAATGAAAACAAAAGGTGGCTACTTTGAAGAACCTAGAATATAAGGTCTATTTCACATGTCCGTGTCTCCTGCATGTGTTTGCTCCGTTTCCTCACGTACCGGAGACACAGGCACACATAGACCCATTTAAATCAATGGGTCTGCGCTCACATGCGTATTCTGCCATGGATCGTGTGTACGTGTGGAGCATACGTGTGCTCCACATGTAGACCTGTCCGTTTTTCTCTGGCATCACGGGTGTCACACGGAACGCAAACGGACCACACGGAGGTGTTCCATGTGACACGCGCCGGAGAAAACACACGTGTCTGAGAAAATAATAAAAAATACTTTACTTACCTTCTCCAGCACTGCTGTCTCTGCCATTGCTGTCACTTGTTTCCGACCGCCGCTCATTGCATATTCACTTCATTGCGGCTGGAAGCAGCAGCAGCGGGGAGTCGGCAGGACCGGAGACCAAAGATCAGCACCACGGACAGTGAAGCCAAGGACAGGTGTGTAGAAAGTTCCCGTTCTCCATGTGTTATCACGGATAACACACGGAGAACACACGTGTGCCATAAACACGGCTCATGGAGAGCAAAACGCACCTTCGACACATCCGTGAAAAACGTGCGTGGTTTTTCACGGACGTGTGAAAGAGGCCTAAGACATATATTGAGTTGTTTCCCACTTTTTTAAGTATTTCATTCCACATGTTTTAATTCATAGTTTTGATGCCTTCAATGTGAATCTACAATTTTCAGAGTCCTGAAAATAAAGAAAACTCTTTGAATGAGAAGGTGTGTCCAAACCTTTGGTCTGTACTGTACATTCAGGCAATATATATGGACATAGCTTTTTTACAGTATAAAAAATCTGACTTTTTAATAGAAAGAAACCCTATAATAAAAAGTTCAACTCGGCCCTGAAGGCTTTTTTGAAAAATATATTTTTACAAGTCATGATGAGTAGATTTTGGCATTGACCTAGGGAATTAGTCTGATTGCCAAAAGGAGAGTCAGGAAGATATTTTTCCCCTAATAAGGGACATTTAGCATGTATCTTGCTTTCTTCTTCTAGATCAGGGGTGGGGAACTTTTTTACTGCTGGGGACCATTTGGAATTTTCTACCAACCTTATCAACTTGGAAACTACCCTGCAATATTTGGTCAAACAATTAATTAACTCACCCCTCTGTGGTGGCTGGAGCTGCTTCTCTTTGGTGTGGCTGGGATGTTTGGTGATATTGATTATATTGCTTCTCACAACTGCTTTTCCAGATTTCTCTCAGTCTGGAGAAGCTGGGACATACACATCATAGAAGAGGCTTGGGCATACACATCACAGGAGAGGCTAGGGCATACACATTACAGAAGAAGCTTGGGCATACACATCACAGGAGAGGCTAGGGCATACACATCACAGGAGAGGCTAGGGCATACACATCACAGGAGAGGCCGAGGCATACACATCACAAAAGAGGCTGGGGCATACACATCACAGGAGAGGCTGGGGCATACAGATCACAGGAGAGGCAGAGGTATACACATCACAGTAGAGACTGGGGCTTAAACATTACAGGAGAGGCTGGGGCATACATATCAAGGAGAGGCTGGGGCCTACATAACATAGGAGAGGCTGGGGCATACACATCACAGGAGAGACTGGGGCTTAAACATCACAGGAGAGGCTGGGGCATACACATCACAGAAGATGCTGGGGCATACACATCACAGGAGAGACTGGGGCATGTACATCACAGGAGAGGCTGGGGCATGTATATCACAGGAGAGGCTGGGGCATGTACATCACAGAAAGGGCATTTATATCAATCAAGATGCTGGGGGCATATACATCACACCAGACGCTGGGGCATATACATCATAGAAGGTGCATATACATCACAGGAGGAACGTATGCATCACAGGAGATGCTGGGGCATATACATCACAGGAGGGTCTGGGGCAAAGACATCACTAGGGGGTACATAAGCACTGATGGGCACAGGCAGCACTGGCAGCGGCATGGACAGCACTGGCAGCGGCACGGACAGCACTGGCAGTGGCACGGACAGCACTGGCAGCGGCATGGAGAGCCCTGGCAGTGGCACAGACAGCACTAAGTGGTGGCATGGAGATCACTAGATGGCATCACGGACAGCACTAAGTGGTGGCACGGAGAGCACTAGGTGGTGGCACGCAGCACGGAGAGCACTAGGTGGTGGTACGGAGAGCACTAGGTGGTGGCACGGACAGCACTAGGTGGTGGCACAGATAGCACTAGGTGGCAGCATTAGGGGGGCACAGAGAGGACTGGGAAAACAAAGGCATCACCAGGAGGGCATGGACAGCACTGGGGGCCATGTACAACAGTACCAAGTATGGAGCACTGGGGGTACACAGTACTGGGAGCTGGCACACAGCACTGGGGGGCACAGAGCACTGGGGAGCACAAACAGCATAAGGAGACAGGACTAAGGGACACAGACAGGACTGACTATGGCATGGACAGCATTAGGTGGTGCGGACAGCATTAGGTGTCAGCGCAGACAGCACTAGGTGGCAGCATGGACAGCACTAGCTGGCAGCATGGATAGCACTAAGTGGCAACATGGACAGCACGAGGTGGCAGCACGGACAGCACTAGATGTCAGTGCAGACAGCACTAGGTGGCAGCATGGACAGGACTAGGTGGCAGCACTACGGGTCACCGACAGTACTGGGGAGCATAGACATCACCAGGGTGGCACAGATAGCACTAGGGGGAACAGATATCAGTGGGGGTTACACAGCACTGAGAGAGTGCACAGCACTTGGGGGCACACACAGTACTAGGGGTACACACAGTACTAGAGGTACACAGCACTAGGGTGGCAGCACTAGGTTACGGACTCACAGTACTGGGGAGAGGAGGAGGAGTCACACACCACAGGTCTGGGAGGCATATACACCAAGGAGGCCAGTAAAACTGCTGCTGCTCCTCTTCTTCTGTGACTGGAGTGCAGCGCTGAGCACACTCCATGCTGCTTACCCCGTCCACAAGGTAAGCACTAGCACAGGCCAGTGGGAGTGCGCACGCAGAGTGCGTGAGCGTACTCGCATCATGCAGTGGGATTTAAAGGGCCAGCAGCCGGCAAAAGAGCGGCTGCCGCCTGAGCACTGTGGTCCCCAAGAATGTACCCGGGGGCCACAGAGAAAGTCATCGCAGGCCGCAAAAGACCCTCGGGCCGGAGGTTCCCTACCCCTGTTCTAGATCAACACATTCGGCTAAAGATTGACCCTGATGGACTTATGTTTTCTTTCTACCTTAAAACTATGAAACTACATACACACATATTATATTTTATAATGAGTGTCATTGGATGACATACTGTATGCATTTGTATGGCAAGTTGTATCAATCGGAGATGTATGTCCACAAAGCTATATTCTGAACTTACCCTTTAACAACTGTTGCATATTCTGTTCTGATGATCTATCATGATGACAGAACTTTTTGAAGTATTTGTATATGCAATGGGCCCCAAAATAAACCAAAACATTTTAAAAAGATTTAGAACGTTTAGACAGTTGACAAACAATAGTAGGGATTGCTGCTCATCTTAAGGGTACTTTACACACTGCGACATCGCTAGCGATCTCGTTAGCGATGTGAAATTCTAGATCGCAAGTGCGATCTTTCGAGATCGCACATAGGTCATTTTACGCATGTGCGATCTCGAAAGATCACTTGCGATTAATTTTTTTTATTTAAAAAAATAGTTAAAAAAAAATGAAGTGGGGTCTCCCCATTTTTGATAGCCAGCTAGGGTAAAGCAGAAGGCTGTAGGCTGAAAACCACAGCTGGCAGCTTTACCATGGTTGGGGATCCAATGTGGAGGTCACTCCAGGCTCTTTTTTATAATTATTTTATAAATAATAATAATTACAAAAAAATAGTAGGGTCCCCCCCAAATTGGATCACCAGCCAAGGTAAAGCGGACAGCTGTGGTCTGGTATTCTCAGGGTGGGAAGGTCCATAGTTATTGGCCCTTCACAGCCTAAAAATAGCAGGCCGCAGGCGCCCCAGAATTGGCGCATCTACTAGATGCGCCAATCCTGGCGCTTCACCCCAACTCATCCCGTGCCCTGGTGCAGTGGCAAACGGGGTAATAAATGGGGTTGATACTAGCTGTAAAGTCACCTGACATCAAGCCCAGCAGTTTGTGATGTCATGGCGTCTATCAGATACCCGACATCACAAACTGTCAGTACTAACAAAACAAATAGACGAAAAAAAATGTATTTGAAAAAACACTCCCCAAAACATTCCCTTTTTCACCAATTTATTGTAAGGAAAAAAAATAAAGGGGTCCCACGATGACTCTGGACCGTCTAGAATATGGGGGGACACGCTCAGGGAACGTATCCCCCATTTTCTAGGAGTGCAGACCCTCCATGTGAGGAGTGTGGGTGCAATGAATCTGCACCCACTCTCCCCGGGTCCACAGCAGCAGAGTCCATGTCGTAACTGTTGCTACCAAAGCTGCAATGCCCTGTTCATGAGGTAAGGGCATGCCTAATCAGGAGAACTATTCTACATTTTCAAATATTGGTATTTGCTGATATTATTGCTATTCCACCTACTATATATTGGGGATAGGATCTTGGAGATGGAATACCCCTTTAAGGTCAGTTATCCAGCTGAATGAATACTAAACAACAGAGATCGCTATTTAGACATGTTTTCTTGTGGCGTATAACGGACTCTCATGTTTGGTAGTCGTTCAGCAGGGCAACTATAAAAGCAAATCCCTCCATTTGTAAATGTAGTATAGCTCTCCTGATCAACTATGTTCCTTACCTCATGAACAGGGTATTGCAGTAACTTACAGATGCATGGTTACCACCACTCACTGTGTCTGAACACAGGAACTTGAGCTGACAGCCACTCTGTGCATGCGGCAGCGTCTATTGTGAAGGAGGGGGCCGCGGGGGATCAATGCTGCACAGGTACGGGGGTCACCGGGGAACACCGGTGGGGTTATAGGGGGTGATCTGGAAGGGCCTGGGGAGGAGTTCTCTGTCGCATGTGTCATGGCACATGCGACAGAAATCAGAGGAGTAGGGTGAATGCGGCCGGCGCGCTGCTGTGCGCGCGGCCATCTTGGATTTTCCGGGAGGGGGTCAGGGGGGGGGCACTTTGACGACACCGGGGGACCAGGACGGAGATTTATCTCCCATCTGACATGTTTGTTCATGCCAGATGGGAGATAAGTAATTTTTTAAGTCATTTACTGTAACGTGATCACCGGTATACGGTGTATACCAGTGATCACGTGAGCGGGGACCGGACAAACCGACCTGAATCATGATCTCCAGGGTCTCAGCTACCCCTGAAACCCCGGAGCTTTTCTGATGCTGGGGGCGCTATTCACTTATTTCTGCCTGCTGTTTATAAACGGCAGATTAGAATAAGGCTACATTCACACGACCGATCCGTTTTTGCGGTTTGCAAAAAACGGTCCGTTTTTTTCACGGGTGCATCCGTGTGGCATCCGTTTCTGTTCCGTATTGTTAGGTCCAGGTGGTGGATCCACTGGGCCGTGCACCCCACCGGAGGCCTGGGTGCACGTTAGCCGGAGCACTAGCGTGCCAGGGACTGCGTCCCACAGGGAATGGGAAGAACAGTCACTGGGGCTTCAGAGTTCCTGGAGACAGTGCAGGAATCCGGCACAGGTGCCGAGTAGGAATGTCAGGCAATAGTATGATCACAGGACACGGCACAAGGAGGACCTGAGCACCTAGCATTCAAGACAAGGCTTACAAGACACGTTGATCAGGCCCCGCCCACATGGCAAGGCCAGTCTTATATACCCAGCACAGCCTCATGTCATATTCTGCTGCAGCAGTGCTGGGCCCATAAGACCAGGTGAGTGAGCGCGGCCTGACCCTATACAGAAGCATGAGTCAGACACATGAGACAGGGGACAGGACACAGGAGAGCACGAGCGGGAGCGGCAGCCATGACCGGTGGACACGTGGACCGGATCAGTGGGTAAGGAGCGGTGCCGTGCAGGTGCGATCGGATCAGTGGGTAAGGAGCGGTGCCGAGGCATCGGGAGCGTGACATGTATACGGTCCGTATGTCATGTGTTTGTCATCCGTGTGCCTTCCGTTTTTTTGGCATACTGCCAAAAAACTGAAGGAGGGAAAATACATAAATTTACCCAGGATACATAGCTTCATCCTACATGAGGCGGTCACATGTTCACTCCAGTGCCATTTTCTACTGCTTTTCACAGCGTAGAGCGCTCTGGTGATTTTCCTGTACTTGTACACTTCATATCAGTCTGTTCTGTCATTATAATGGCAGAAAGACACATAATGTCCCACTCTCCTGCATTTTGTAATTTTGCACCCTTTGGTGCCTTTCATGTGGCACTAAAGGGTACTTAGACTTGTATTTAACAATATAAATAAATAAATTTAAAAACAAAATGACGTGGGATTCCCCCTATTTTTGTAGCCAGCTAGGGTAAAGCAGACGGCTACAGCCTGCAGACCACAGCTGGTAGCTTCACCTTGGCTGGTAATCCAAAACTGAGGGCACCCCACGCTGTTATTTTAAATTAAATAAATAATTAAAAAAAAACAAAACAGGGTCCCCCCAAAATTGGACCACCAGCCAAGGTAAAGCAGACAGCTGGAGTCTGATATTCTCAGACTAGGGAGGTCCACTGTTATTGGACACTCCCCAGCCTAAAAATAGCAGGCCGCAGCCGCCCCAGAAGTGGCGCATCCATTAGATGCGCCAATCCTGGTGCTTCGCCCCAGCTCATCCCGTGCCCTGGTGCGGTGGCAAACGGGGTAATATATGGGGTTAATCCCAGATGTGTAATGTCACCTGGCATCAAGCCCTGGGGTTGGTGAGGTCAGGCGTCTATCAGATACCCGACATCACTAACCCAGTCAGTAATAAAAAAAAAATAGACGACAAACACATTTTTATTTGAAAAAACACTGCCCAACACATTGCCTCTTTCACCAATTTATTAGAAAGAAAAAAAAATCCAGGTCTGCTGTAATCCAAGGGGTTCCCATGACGAGTCATACCATAGTCACTGTCCCAGTCTATGAAGCACAGAATGTTCCCCATTGGCTGGGAGAGCAATGCAGTGACCTGAGCTAACATCAGAAGGTCAGCCCAGGTCACTGCAGGGCATGACAAGTGCTGCTGTCAGCGAGGTACATTACCTGCGCTGATCTCCTGTACTGCTGATACTGCACACTGACTTCAATCACCTTCACAGCCAAGTATCGCGAGAGGCCCGTGACGTCACCGCTAGTGACAGTCTCGGGCCACAGTGACAGATGTGAAGCGGCAGCCATGGAAGACAGTGTCAGCGCTGAGGTCGAGAGGGCAGGACTTCATCACCGCAGGTAAGCCGAGCGGGGCCATGTGTGCGGTGCGAGGTGGGCGGAGCCTAGCGAGGTAATGTGTGCGGGTGTGAGGTGGGCGGAGCCTAGCGAGGTAATGTGTGCGGTGCAAGGTGGGCGGAGCGTAGCGGGGTAATGTGTGCAGGTGTGAAGTGGGCGGAGCCTAGCGGGGTAATGTGTGTGGTGCGTGCTGGGCGGAGCCAAGCGGGGCTATGTGTGCGGTGTGAGGTGGGCGAAGCCTAGCGGGGTAATGTATGCGGGTGCGAGGTGGGCGGAGCCTAGCGGGGTAATGTGTGCAGGTGCGAGGTGGGCGTAGCCAAGTGGGGTAATGTGTGCGGTGCAAGGTGGGCGGAGCCTAGCGAGGTAATGTGTGCGGTTGCGAGGTGGGCGGAGCCTAGCAGGGTAATGTGTGCAGTGCAAGGTGGGCGGAGCCTAGCGGGTCTATGTGTGCGGTGCGAGGTGGGCGGAGCCTATCGGGGTAATGTGTGTGGTGCGAGGTGGGCGGACCCTAGCGGGGCTATGTGTTCGGTGCGAGGTGGGCGGAGCCTAGCGGGGTGATGTGCGCGGATGCGAGGTGGGTGGAGCCTAGCGGGGTAATGTGTGCGGTGCAAGGTGGGGGGAGCCTAGCGGGGCTATGTGTGCGGTGCGAAATAGGCGGAGCCTAGCGGGGTAATGTGTGTGGGTGCGAGGTGGGCGGAGCCTAGCGGGGTAATGTGTGCGGGTGCGAGGTGGGCGGAGCCTAGCGGGGCCATGTGTGCGGTGCAAGGTGGGCGAAGCCTAGCGGGGCTATGTGTGCGGTGCGAGGTGGGCGGAGCCTAGCGGGGTAATGTGTGCGGTGGGCGGAGCCTAGTGGTGTAATGTGTGCGGGTGCAAGGTGGATGGAGCCTAGCGAGGTAATGTGTGCGGGTGCAAGGTGGGCGGAGCCTAGCAAGGTAATGTGTGCGGGTGCGAGGTGGGCGGAGCCTAGCGAGGTAATGTGTGCGGGTGCGAGGTGGGCGGAGCCTAGCGGGGCTATGTGTGCGGGTGCGAGGTGAGCGGAGCCTAGCGGGGCCATGTGTGCGGGTGTCAGAGTGCGAAGTGGGTGGAGCCTAGCGGGGCCATGTGGCGCTGAGGACGTCAGTGCCGGGGACTGCATGGCTGGGGACAGGTGAGTGTGAGTGTGTGTGTGTGTGTGTGTGTACATGCTGAATGCAGGAGGGGGTGGAGCCTAGCGGGGAAGTGTCGGCTCCCTGCACACGTAACCAGGGTAAATATCGGGTTACTAACCAAAGCACTTTGCTTGGATACCCGATGTTTATCTTGGTTACCAGCTTCTGGCAGGCTGCCAGGGATAGCTTCCTGCACACTGTAGCTGTAAAAAGCCCTGCTTTTGCTTATAGAACCGTTCTCGAACATAACTAGAACTATCGAGCTTTAGCAAAAAGCTCGAGTTCTAGTTCGATCTAGAACACCCCCCAAAATCCCTCGAACCGCAAACTGGCGAACCTCGAACCGCGCTCAACTCTAGTCACCACCGGAGTCCGCTCCAGTGACTTCTGCTCCGATCGCCAGGTGACGCCGTGTTCCTGCCATGGATGGTGCTGGTGATGGGAGAGGAGTCGATGCCAGCGGCACCGGTGGGCGCAGGCTCTGATCATCCACTGGGCTGGGTTATCTTGGGATCTGCAGTACCACTGTCTGACTGTGGGTGGCGTGTGTCTTCCAGCTGAAGTTGCCAGCGTTCAGCTACAGCCAATGGGAAGACACCACACCCTTCTTAGTTCCCCTCCTGTCTGCTGACCTCTGCCAGAGATAGTTCTGATTTCCTGGCTCCTGATCCGCCCTATTCTGTTTTGTGATTCATGTGTGCTGACTTCTGCGTGTTTTCTGACTACCCTTCTGCCTGCTGTTTTTGTACCTCGCTGCCCGATCCAGATTTGACCTCTGCTACGTTTTCTGAATATGTCCTTGCCTGCCGATTCTGTCCCTGTACTGTTATTCCTGGTTTGACCCTGCCTGATAACTACTCTCATCGGACTGCAGCCTTCCACAGGTAGTGATCTCCAGGGCCCTGTGTAATTCCAAATTCCTGAATAGGGGTTAAAGGGTTTCAGGGTTCTGGGGGTCCTGATTGGTGAGTGGATTCCCTCTAGCCTGTCCATTACATCCCATCTGAGTCTGTTGATCCAGGCAGGCGTTACAACCAGTTTGTCATGTACAACCTACTCCGCCCTTTCTCAGCAAACCAGCCAGCCCTCGATTCTGCAGTTCTGGTCACGGAAAAGATTATTTCTTCCTACACATGCCAAAGATAGGATATGATGAAGTTCAAACTCTTATCTGTTGGCCACGGAAATGCTGCCTTTTTTCGCTTGGTAGATACAGAGGGTTTCTGAAAGCAGATAGCCGTTGCAGTCCCCCAGAACCAGTTGCCCATTCGCCATTACTTCTCTAACAAAGCTGTGCCTGCCCTATACCATCAAGTTGCAGACAACATTACCTTTTCCTTGTAAAATTCTGTGTCTCCCAGACTGCATTCCACCACTGACACCTGGATGAGCAAGCATGGCCAGGGGCGTTACATCTTGTTGACTGGGCACTGGGTTACTCTAATGGCGGCAAAGGTAGGTGGGGAAGGGTCTGCTTCCCAAGTTTTGAAGTTCCCAAGGATTGTGGGACAAACCTCTGGATCTACTACTTTCTCTACTGATTTTGCTTATTCGTGTCATGATCCAGGTCTGTATCTGCTGCTGTGGTGTGATTATTTCACCAAGCTCTGGCCTGGTCATGTCAAGGGTTAACTCATTCCTGCCTCACTCCGGTTTCCGGGACACTATATCCTGGTACTGCACCTACGGTTCAGAGTCAGTGATAGTTTATGCTCTGCAGCGTGTGTTACTGGCTCTGGTGAGTTACCTGATCTGTCCTGCCTCCCAGCTACTTTGTTCTGACCCATACTTTCCTCTGTTCATCCATCTGTCCTGGACCCTGACTACCTGCTCCTGTCTACTGTGTATCCTTCCCTGTCTGTCTTATCCTGGTCCCAACCTGTTTGTCCTCCTCTCTTGTTTGTACTTGGATTTCCTGGCATCTGGCCTGTATCCTCATTCCTAACTTCAGCTCCGTCACTCCCCTTTGTTGCATACGTGACCTCCCGGCTTTTGACCCTCGGCTATCACCTGACCACGATTTGATTATCCCTGAGCTATTGACAACACCTACTACTGCTGACCTGGTTTACTGACTACTCTATTCCCCTCTAGTGGTTTGCCTGCTAACTGAACTCTGAATCTACACAGCTGTAGCTTCAGCGTCTCCCTTAGTACAGTGTGACATATTCACCTCCCCTAGGGCCTCCACCTGTGCACTCAACCTCTCCCTTAATGTAACAAACATTCCAACAGTGCAGATAAGATTACCTCACCTCCATACAGCACAGCCAGGGCTCAGGGCAATCAGGCAGTGCTGAAATGAATATGCATTGGAGAACACGGTCACATAGCTGCAGGGTTGTGCACCACTATCCAGGCCAAGTTTGATCAACGGCTGTTTCCACTGAACCTGGAACCAAGGAAGGCCGTGTGCAATAATGATGCGAAGCTGGAGACGCCCCCTATGTCTGGGTGACATCACATATGTGCCTTGCATGGCACACGTCCTTAACCTGGTTGTAGAGCAATTTCTAGGCCACTATCCTGGCCTGGATACACTGCTGCAGAAGGCATAGTCAGTGTGTGCTCACTTTCCCCATTCAGACTGACTAATCGACTTGCATCACTACAAAGGTATTTCAGCCTACTGGTTAATCACTTGATATGTGATGTGCTGACATTGTGGAATTCCACTCTGCACATGTTGCAGAAACTGTGGCAGCAGCAATGAGCCTCGGTGTACGAAGTCATGACACATAACCTGGGACACCGCAGTCTGAATGGGCAAATCATGATTGAAGAGTGGGCACAGATAAAAGACCCCTGCACCCTCCTGCACAGTTTCAAAATGGCTATAAAGATGGTTACCGCTGACAATGTCATCATAAGCATCACTATGCCAGTCCTTTATATGTTGGATCACACTTTGAATAGTCTGCAGCAGGAGGTAGTGGTCCCAGAGGAAGATTAAGAAGCAAGGAGGATGAGGAAGGGATACCATTCCCTGTAAGGTTCGGACAGTCGTTGCACAGGTGGGTGTCATAGGAGGGTGGAGTCTATTGATCAAGGTAGGCTCATGGTAACAGACAAACTTGTAGTGAAGATGCAGGAGTCAAGGAACAAATGGAGGAGGAAGAGGTGATGAGCGCAGAAAACTCAGGCGATGAAGAAGATATTGATCCCATCTCTGTTGTCCGTGGTTGGTGGGAGGGGATGGAGGAGGTAAGATTAAGAGTTACCCCTCCACCAACACAACATGGACTTGGACCTCATGGAGGCGTCCAACACATGAGTGCCTTCTTGCTGCACCGTCTGCAAAATTATGTCTGTATTGTTACGATTAGAAATAGAACTGACTACTGGGTTTCCACTCTGTTAGATCCATGGCACAAGAGTAAATTTAGCAAGATTCTTTCCCCACCCTGGAAAGGGACGTGCGGAGGCTGGAGTATCAAATAAGTAGGTAGACCATCTTAACAGTAGTTTTACACAAGACAGCAGTGAGGCACTCAGTGTGCATCGCAGCTCTAGAATTCCAACCACGGGAACACTGCATCATCATTGCAGAAACATTATCAGTTCAAGTGGCAGAAGCAAATTTCTGTGAGGTTTGGCACACATTTTTAGACCATCACATGCACCAGCAGAAAAGAGTACATGTCTGACACATAGTGAACGACTAGTGAGGATGGTACAGGAGTATCTAGAGCTCAATATCGATGCTATAAGTAGGGGTTTGGACCATTTTGAATTTTGGTCTTCAAAAATGGAAGAGTGGCCTGAGCTCGCCAGTCACGCCTTGGAAGTTTTAGAATACCCGGCAGCCAGCATTCTCAAAACATGTCTTCAGCGCTGCTGGCGCTGTGCTGATGGATAAATGCATCCGGCTGTCCCCTAAAAGTGTAGATCTGACTGCTGTGCAAAGGCACTATGGAGCAATGGGGGAGGGGCAATTGATGCCACAGTCCTGCTGTCTGCCTACAATGTTTTTAAATATCAAGACTCCAAGACGGGTCTCCAAGTTGTGTATTTTCTGTACTGGCAGGGGTTTGGGAGCAAGAAGCCTAATCCTGTCACTTATCAACCTCTTGATCTTAAAAATGGAAATGCCAGGACACATCCTGTGTGTTACATGTACCATGCCTGACTGTTGTGCAAAGACATTATGAGGCAATGGGGGGAGGGGGGGGGCAATTGATGCCACTGTCCTACTGTCTACCTGGAATGATCTTAAATATCAAGACTCCAAGATGGGTCTCCAAGTTGTGTCTTGTCTGTACTGGCAGGGGTGTGAGAGCACCAATCCTACACCTTTCTTTTTTCACTTCAATATTTCTTATGTCACTAGTCTAGGAAGCTAATGGTTGTGCCAAAACAGTGGGGCTCCACTATAAAATGTATTTTTGCTGTTTTGGAAGCTTTTTGACCCCCTAAATGTGTTTTCTCTACCTTAGATTTGGCCTCCTATTGAGTCCACTGGGGTTCGAAATGTTTGATGATTGTTCAGCAGATTTTTCAGCGAACATCGAGAAGTTCGATAAAGATCGGCGAGCCAAACTTTGAAAGATTTGCTCATCTCTTCTGGTAATGTGTTCCCTAAATGTGGTGGAATATATAATAATGTCGTCAAGGTATATTAGGGTTGCCTCAAAGTTCAAGTCCGTCAGATATTTTTTCAGAAGATGTTTAAACATTCCTGGAGCATTGGTTAACCCAAATAGCATCTGATTGAACTCAAACAGTCACATGGGAAGGATGAAAGCTATCTTCGGTTAATCCTGCTTGGCCATGGGTACTTGCCGATAATCGTTGGCTAGGTCAAGAGAGGAGAAGCATTTAGCTTTCCTTCTTCTTGGCAATCGGTATGTGTCCCAAACAATGCAGGCATTTAATTGTTGGTAATCTACACAGAATCTGACACAGTCGTCTCCCTGGTTTTGGTCTCAGTGTGCTGCTCAGCGACAGTTGCGGAGACTGGCCCCCACCACGCTTGAAAGCGTGACATTATCTTCAGCCTATCTTTATTCCTTGTTTCACTATGGCTCAGGGTGCAACGCTTGCACAATTAATGCAGACCCTGACTCAGGAGTTCTTGGAGATGCAGTCACAGATTGTGCAGCAACTGCAACACATTGCAGGGTTTCTGGTCTGGGCACACGCCCAAGCGCAACCAGAACCCAAGATAACCCTTGCAGATAAGTTTCCTGGTGGGAGGGATAAGTTTACCACTTTTAAAGAAGCCTGTAAGTTGTACTGCAGGCTCCGCTCTTGTACTTCTGGAAGTGAGGAACAGTGAGTGGGGATTGTTGTCTCCCTGTTGCGGGGAGATCCCCAGTGCTGGGCCTTCTCTCTGTCTACCAACTCCCAGGGATTTTTGTAGATTAATTTTTTACAACTTTGGCTTTAGTATACGGAGACCCTGACCATGTCACACTCGCAGAGTCTAATCTCCAAAAGTTTCAGCAGGGGGCGCGGCCAGAGGAGTAGTATTGTTCAGACTTCCAGAGTCAGGCCACTGACACCCAGTGGAATGACCCAGCACTTAGGAATAATTTCTGTCAGGGGTTGACAGGTAGTCTTAGGGACTCTGTGGTGCAATACTCCACCCCAGAGTCATTGGAGGCCACAATGGCCCTCACTATCAGAGTGGATTAACGCCTCAGGGAGAGACCCTCTAAGGCCCTGTCCCTATCATTCTCCTCAAGGAGGAATTACCACTGGTGTAAGCCGATGAAACCATGCAGTTGGGGGGAGCCTCCCCACAGACTGAGTCGCTTGCGGTTCGTCGTTCGTCGTGGGTCTGCATTATGCTTTTACTGTAGGGATAAGGGTCATTAATTCTGGGCCTGTCCAGTAAGACCTAAGACAAGTACATCTAACAATTAGCCGCGTCCTCCTGGTCCATCTCCTCCATTTATACTTCTCAGTTCACCATAACAGCAGAGATGGTTATAGGTGGATAAACTGAAGCCGGTGCCAATTTGGTGGATTCTTGCTTTACTTAGACTCGGGGTCTGACATGTAGTGGACTGTCAAGATCCATTCCCATTCAGGCTATCAACTCAGCTCCGCTCAGCCAAACAGCGTTCACCCATACCATGCCTAATATCAACCTGCAAGTTGGCTCGGTTCATAAAGAACATAGGTCCTGTTAAGTCTTGGAGGGGCTGCGCACTCCCATCATGTTGGGTCTTCCCTAGTTATAAAGGGATAACCCTGTGATTGACTGGCAAGTCAGGGGAAGTAGTCAGTTGGGGCAGTTTCTGTGAAACTAAGTGCCTGTGTGCTACTATCTCTGTGATACTCATTAAAAACCTGCCACCCTGTCCACTGGTAGTGACCACCAAGGTTTGAAAAAAGGTAAGGGTGAGCTACCCCCAACTCAGGGGAAGAGTAGGCCTCATGGCAGCCCCAGTAGAGGAAATCAGGGGAGGGTAGTCTTTCCCACTATGTGCAGTAATGGAGCGTAAGTTGTTGGATGGATGGATAGTCTCTTCTGTTGTCGGTTCTGCCAGGAGTTTTTTTTTCTTCTACCCGGTGCATGAGTAAAAATAAACATCCAGGTCCAAACCTGTGTAAGAATGACTTTGTATGGGTGTCAACTAAGAACACCAGGTGTAAGTGTGTATTTGGGGCTCTAGACTCAAGGTTTGTCAGAACCTTTTGTGACGCCCTGGGCAAGCCAGGGGTCACAGGTCATCACACCACCACACCCTACATCCCAGTTAGGAACACCAAGGCTACTAATATCCTTGTTGCCTTCCTCCAGGGGCTGATGTTCACACCAGGGGGTGGGCCAGGTGGTTGTCTCCGCCCACTGAGGAGTACACAGCCCTGGAGGCGGGAGGAACCAGGCAGTTAGAGTTTGGAGGGAGAAGTGGAAAGAACAGAGTTGAAGCCAGACTAGAGTCTGAGGAGGAGTGCAGTTAGGGAAGTAAAGGAGTAAACAGTGGAGTGGTAGAGGAGCTAAGTGAAGTGAAAGTGAAGTAGTAGTGGAGCAAAGAAGAAAAGAGTAAAAGTGAGAGGAGAAAAGCCTGAAGTTGGTCCGGCTGTGTGCAGGACAGAGTCAGCAAGGTCAGCAACGGCGGTGACAGTCTGGAGGGGGACTGCTCGGAGGTTGTTGGAAGGACCGCGGATGGGTAGTGGCCCGGCGGTCTGGAGCAGTATACAAAGAACAGTCAGCACCAGGGCAGGGGCCTCTCGGACCCCGGCAAGGCTAGGAGTCGCCGTAAATTTGCCAAATCCATCAGTGAAGGGGACGTCTGTCTCCAAACAACCAAGTCCCGATTGAAGGCAACAGTCCGACCGTTACAGAGAGACACCGCCACCGCCAGGGCACCAGTTTCTCAGGGCCAGCGCCTGCGGGCAAAGTAGGGCTCCTCCGGCCCATATCCAAGCCGGGGAGCGGGTTACCGGTGGGAACCCATCGCTACCAACACAGAAACATTAGGTGCAGGACAAAGGGACATCACTGTCACCTACTGGGAGAGCAAGTGCAGCCGTCTGTGGGAACCGTCTTTCCAGCCGTGTGTTTTACCGAGAACTGTGTCATCGTCTCAGGCTGAGTGAGTACCACAGTGCCGCAAGGCACAGCGCTGCCCCCGCGTCCCTGCGCCCACCAAGCCCTGCATCTCCCAACTCATCACTGGGCCCCGGGATCACCAACCCCTACCCACAGAGGGGCAACACAACAACTGGCTGCTCCATACCATCCTTCCCGGGATCCCCACACAGAGCAGCGGTGGTGCTAACAAATCACCACAACCGTGGGTGGCGTCACGGACAATAAACTATCCCCAAATCCCAATCCCCTTTCACTCACGGGCGAGGAGCGCTGCTCGAGTCCCCGGGATTCGGCCCATCGCTCGAGCCACCGAGCAGCGGCAGCAGCAGGCCGCAGTGCCAGCCGGACCCGAGCAGCAGTGGGAGAGCGCGGCGTCCCCTCCTCTGCCCGCGACAACTTGGCGTCACGAACAGGATCTTACCGCTCTGCCGTTGGGTAGAGGTGCGCCTTGTGACCGCCGGAGGTATCCGGCTGAAAAATTTTGGAAGTCGCCATCTTTGGCGCGAAAAGTTCTTGCTCGAGCGTCTTCTCGAGTAGCAGAGGCGCGAAGGCCAAAACTCCGCCCCAAGAGAGGAAGGGCTGGAAAGAAGCTAAGGGGGACGGAAACAAGATGTCTGCGCCCGACGGAGCCGCTGGAGGAGCGGTGGTCGCAGCCGCAGTGGCACCCGTGGATGGGAATGGGCCTGCCCAGGTCCCGGCCGCACTGGCGGGAGGTGCCGCGGCCCCCGCGCTCGCTCAGGTGATGCTGTTCTCCTTGCCCTATGCGCCCGGAGCTGCCTGGCTACCGCAGTATGACGGGAAACCGGATGCCTTACAGGTCTTCCGGAAAAAGCTTAACCCGTTGCTAGAGCTGTACCCCCTGACCGATAAGCAACGTGCAGCGATAGTGCTAGGCCAGTTAACCGGTGCGGCTGAGCAGGAGGCGGAGACCTGGGCCGAGGGGGACCAGCTCTCTGTAGCCACCATCTTTGAGAAGCTACAGACTGCCTTTGAGACCCAGACTGAAGCTGAGCTGAGGATGCAGTTTTACCAGTGCCGGCAATGGGCTGTGGATAGTATTCGGGACTATGCTTTACGTCTGCAAACCGCCCTCCGCACGCTAAAGCGGGTGAATCCTATCAATAAGGCGGATAGCAACAAGATGTTGGTAGAGCAATTTGTGCAGGGGATGAGATCCCCTGAGGATCGCAAACAACTCCGGCTGTGGGCCCTGGAACACCCTGATGTGGACTTTGCTGTCTTAAAGGAACGGGCCATTAAAGCACTACAGCCCCCAGCCTCAGAAGTCCTGGAGCCAGCCCCGTGGCCCATTGAGACAGCCCCCGTGGTGGTGACCCCTGCCCTACCAACCTCTCCAACACCTGCAGCCCCAAGCAGCACTATGGAGGAACTGGCAGCCCAGGTCCGTCGCAGGGACGGAGACCTCGCCAAGATTCTTGCTGCACTCCAACCTTTGACCAGATCTCAGCCTTCAGCACAGATACAGTTTGCCGACAGCCCTGAAGATGTCCCTTGGATGCAGCGGAGAAGTAATAGCAACCCGCGGAGCAGACCTCCAATCTGCTACAAGTGCCGTAAGCCTGGGCATTACATCCGAGAGTGCCCGTTAAACGAGAAACCCCTGGGGCCCCGGGCCAATCCTCAGGAGTAGAACCCCGTGGCCCCTCGGACTGGCAGGACCGGTATATCGGGGCCCGACCCATCATCCCCGTGGTTGTGGACGGCATACCGGTGATGGCTCTCTTGGACACTGGATCCCAGGTAACCACCATACCATATACGTTGTACCAGCGGTATTGGGGGATAGACGAGCTGGCACCCCCAGATACTAGTATAACGCTAATTGCTGCCAATGGACTCCCATTGACCCAAGTGGGGTATAAACAGGTGGCTATGACAGTAGGGCAAGCTGAACTGCAACACCAGGGTATGATTGTGATCATGAATGAACCCAGTGATCATAACCCGAAGATAGTGCTAGGAACCAATGTGATGGAGCACTGTATGAGTGATGTGTTGGCCCTACTGCAGCAGCTGGCCGCCACGGCGGCGGGGAGCCGACAGAGAGCTGTGCAGCGTGAGATCCGAGCCTTGATGTACCGCCAGCATGTAAACTCAACAGGAGGAGAGATTGGTGGAGTGAGAGTGATGGATGTGGCTCCGTTGCTTGTGCCCCCTAGGAGTGAGATGATGATTTGGTGTAGGGCAGCAGTAGAGCCTCAGGGGCGTGACTAACCTGCCATGATGGAGCCCATACCCTCCGAGCACTGGCCCACTGTAATGGCCGCCCGAGGGGTGGTAGACGTGAAGAAGGGGAGGGTGCCCGTGAGGGTGCTGAACTGTGGGGTGGAAGAGGTCAGGCTTCCCCGGTATGCCACCATTGCCAAGCTACTCACCCTGGATCCCCACACAATCCACAATGCCAGTCCCTCAGTCTCCCCACCTACTACCAGCACTTCCCCGCATCAAAGGGAGGTACATGAGTGGCACCAACAGCTACACGTGGGCACTGATGATACCCCTACACATCACAAAGCCGGGGTATACAGGGTGGTGCGGGAGTATGAACAGGTTTTCAGCAAACATCCACTAGACTTTGGGCAGATCAAGGGGGTCCAACACCATATCCCCACCGGGGAACACCCCCCTATCAAAGAGAGGTACAGGCCTATTCCCCCTGCACATTACCAGTGTGCCAAAGATATGTTGAGGAATATGAAGGAGACAGGGGTTATTCGGGACAGCTGTAGTCCCTGGGCCGCTCCGTTGGTACTGGTCAAGAAGAAGGATGGTACCATGCGGATGTGTGTGGACTACCGGAAGATTAATCAGATAACTCTTAAAGATGCCTACCCACTGCCCCGTATTGAAGAGTCTTTGGCCGCACTGAGAACTGCAAATTACTTCTCTACCCTTGACCTCACCAGTGGGTACTGGCAAGTGGCCGTGGCCCCGGAAGACCGGGAGAAAACCGCCTTCACCACCCCGATGGGGCTCTGTGAATTCAATAGTATGCCGTTCGGGCTGTGCAATGCCCCAAGAACCTTCCAACGGCTGATGGAGTGCTGTCTGGGACACCTAAACTTCGAGACCGTCATATTGTACTTGGATGATGTGATTGTTTACTCCTAGACGTATGAAGCCCACCTGGAGCACCTGGCCGAGGTGGTCGCGTCCCTTGCCAAATATGGGATGAAGCTGACTAGGAGCAGTCCTGTCCCAGGTCCAGGATGGGAAGGAGAAAGTGATTGCTTATGCTAGCCGGAAGCTTCGGCCAACTGAAAGGAACCCTGAGAACTACAGCTCCTTCAAGCTCAAACTCCTGGCATTGGTATGGGCTATCACAGAGAGGTTCTGCCACTACCTGGCTGCAGCAAAATTCACCGCTTTCACGGACAACAATCCGTTGACTCACCTGGACACGGCCAAGTTGGGCGCGTTGGAGCAGCGGTGGGTGGCCCGGCTAGTCAACTATGACTTCACCATCAAGTACCGTGCTGGTCGTGTCAACATCAATGCTGATGCACTATCCCGAATGCCCCATTTGTCGGAGGAAGGGTGCGAGGATGACGACCTCGAGGAGATCGAGTTGCCTGCATTTCACCAGCCATCAACTGAGAAGATACAGGTACACCAACAACGGGTGGACTTGGACCCACAGCCCAGTCAAGAGTGGCAGGAGGCTCAAAACCAGGCGCCGGCTGTCCGCCTCGTCAAGGCCCTGGTGGAACAAGATGCTGTTGGAATGGACCCTGCCGCCCCAGCTGAAGCCCAGCGCTTGTGGAAAGAACGAAAACGGCTGTACCTACATCAAGGGAGGCTGTACCGTGAGCTGATCAACCCGAAGACTCATGAGAAAATCTGCCAGTTGGTTATTCCTCAAGCGGATGTAGCTACTGTTTTGCGGGCATACCATGATGGTGCCGGGCACTTCGGGTGGAAAAAGCTGGAGATGCTGTTGAGAGAGCGGTTCTACTGGAGTGGGATGCGGGAGTCGGTAGAAGCCTGGTGCTGGGAGTGTGGTCCTTGCACGCTGAGGAGGAAGGACGAGACCAGCCAGAGGGCGCCCCTACACCCGATCATCACACATCAGCCGCTGGAACTGGTCGCCTTAGACCATGTCAAGCTCACCCCCAGCCGAAGTGGGTACGCCTACGCGCTGACCATCGTAGACCACTATTCAAGATTCATGGTGGTTGTCCCCATCAAGGACTTAACTGGTCGAACAGCCGCTCGAGCGTTCCAGGCTTATTTCTGCCGACCGCATGGCTATCCCGAAAAGGTGCTTACTGATCAAGGCCCGGCTTTTGAAGCAGAGGTGTTCCACGAGTTCTGCCAGTTGTACGGCTGTAAGAAGATCCGGACCACCCCTTACCATGCCCAGACCAACGGCATGTGTGAGAAGATGAACCACTTGGTCCTGGGACTCCTCAAGACGTTACCGCTGGAAGAGCGGAACCTGTGGCCGGAAAAGCTACCCGACCTGGTCGATATGTACAACAATATCCCGTCCAGTTCCACAAAGTGCACCCCAGCATATCTGATGAGGGCTCGCCCCGGCCGCCTGACGGTGGACCTGGAGATGGGGTTGGAGGCCCCGGAAGCACTCCCTTCAACAGCTGAATGGGAAACTCGGCGGAGAGCACAATACCGGCAGATTCAAGAATATGTTGAGAAGAACTTGAGTCGGAGTCGGGAACTGCAGGAGCAGCGCTTTAATCAAAAGGCGTCTGCTGGCCCTTTTCAGCCCGGAGATGTCGTCCTGAAGCGGAAAAGGAAAACCCACAAGCTGGATGACCAATGGGAACAGAACCCGTACGTCATACAGCCCACTGGATGGGAAGATGGGAAGGCTTACCAAATTAGTCGTGACCAAGGAGGCACTTTGGCCACAGTTTCCCGGGACTATTTGAAAAGGTGCCCACCAGCATTGAGGGCGATGGCTGAAGTACCAGTTCCTCCACCAGCGGAGAAGGCAGAAGAGGTGATCCACACTGTGATGGGTGACTTCCCAGCAGACTGGCCTACACAGAACGGCGCTGTGATTCTTCCAGTGATACTGTTCCCACAACCTGTGGATGAAGAAGTGGTGGAAGCGGTCAACCGTGAGCCAGAACCAGTGTCAGTGCCCAGGGATGAACCTGAGCCCAGCTCCCCTATGCCTCCGCCTGCCCCACATGATAGCCGGGAGGAGGAACCGGTTGTTCCCTCTACCCCACTACTCAGTCCTACTGACACCGGACCCTGGAGGTCCACCCGTTTCAACCTAGGTAGACCCCCACTTAGGTACAGGGAGACCGTCCTTTAAAAAGAGGATCAGGAAGTCAGTGTGTGTATGTTTAAAAAGTTTGGGAAAAGTTGCAAATGATAAGTGAAATGGAACCGAAAAATGATCTGATTTGACCGTGATTGAGAGAAAACCGGCCGTTGCCGGCACCGTTGTCCCCGTGGGGACCGTTTAAAAAGTTTTGCATGGAGGACTTTCTATGGACAAGCCCGTGAACTTGCAGGGCAACCACAAACTTTAGTAGTATGTAAATAAGTTGTTTTACCGTTACCGTTTCCGCAGTTGCCGCCTCCGGAGAGGTAGGTTGGAGGGAGGGCCCTCAGCAGAGCAGGCTGGGGCCCAGCCACCACAGGAACCGGTGGCTACCCTCTGGAGGGGAAGGACAGATCAAGGGGTGCTGCCTGGGTTTTAGGGGCAGCATCAGGGCCAGGTTGCTTGGGTGGGAGAGAGCGGAAACCGTAACCGTAAACCGTTAGTAACGTTTAAGAAATGTGCCTCCCGTTGTGGGATGTTGTCATAATATGTATGTTTACCGTTTACCTTTTTCAGAAAATAAAACCGATATTGGACGGGCAGCCCGCAGACGGTCTGC
Organism: Anomaloglossus baeobatrachus; assembly: GCF_048569485.1. Lineage (NCBI taxonomy): Eukaryota > Metazoa > Chordata > Amphibia > Anura > Aromobatidae > Anomaloglossus > Anomaloglossus baeobatrachus. Next base: position 594,761,801 of record NC_134354.1, on the reverse strand, counting down.
ATTTTGCTAAGGGGGAATGTGACGCCCTGGGCAAGCCAGGGGTCACAGGTCATCACACCACCACACCCTACATCCCAGTTAGGAACACCAAGGCTACTAAAATCCTTGTTGCCTTCCTCCAGGGGCTGATGTTCACACCAGGGGGTGGGCCAGGCGGTTGTCTCCGCCCACCGAGGAGTACACAGCCCTGGAGGCGGGAGGAACCAGGCAGTTAGAGTTTGGAAGGAGAAGTGGAAAGAACAGAGTTGAAGCCAGACTAGAGTCTGAGAAGGAGTGCAGTTAGGGAAGTGAAGGAGTAAACAGTGGAGTGGTAGAGGAGCTAAGTGAAGTGAAAGTGAAGTAGTAGTGGAGCAAACAAGAAAAGAGTAAAAGTGAGAGGAGAAAAGCCTGAAGTTGGGCCGGCTGTGTGCAGGACAGAGTCAGCAAGGTCAGCAACGGCGGTGACAGTCTGGAGGGGGACTGCTCGGAGGTTGCTGGAAGGACCGCAGACGGGTAGTGGCCCGGCAGTCTGGAGCAGTATACAAAGAACAGTCAGCACCAGGGCAGGGGCCTCTCGGACCCCGGCAAGGCTAGGAGTCGCCGTAAATTTGCCAAATCCGTCAGTGAAGGGGACGTCTGTCTCCAAACAACCAGTTACTCTCCCATCTTTTGAGGTGCACTCCGTTCGCATCTACGCCCCCTCAACCTTCAACTGGCTGTCATTTACTGCCCTCCAGGGCCAGCCACTGCCTTTTTTGATCATTTCACCACCTGGCTACTACACTTCCTTTCCAACGACATCCCCACCATCATCATGGGTGATTTCAATATCCCCATTGACACTTCCCACTCATCTGTCTCCAAACTTCTAACACTCGCTTCCTCCTTCGGCCTCACCCAATAGTCTTCTGCAGCTACTCACAAAGATGGCCACACGCTGGACCTCATCTTCACTCGCCTCTGTTCCCTATCTAACCTCTCTAACTCACCTCTCCCCCTGTCTGACCACAACCTACTCACATTCTCTTCCCTCTCTTCTCCAAGTATGCAACCCCCCCTCCACAAACTCTCACACACTCGCAGAAATATAAAACACATTGATTTACACGCCCTTTCTCAGTCCCTTCTCCCTCTCACAGACATTGCATTTCTACACGATGCAGATACTGCTGCAACTTTATACAACACTACAATCTCTGCAGCTCTCAAATCAGCCGCCCCCCTCACACACACCAAAACCCGCACAATCAACAGGCAACCCTGGCACACCAGTCAGACTTAAGAACTGAGATGGGCTTCCAGAATTGCTGAGCGCAGATGGAAGAGGTCTCATTCCACTGAGCACTTCATTGCATAAAAAGAGTCCCTCACCACTTTCAAGTCCACACTCACTGCTGCAAAACAAACCTACTTCTCATCCCTCATATCCTCTCTCTCTCACAACCCTAAACAGCTATTCAACACTTTTAATTCTGTCCTCCATCCTCCAGCACCACCTCCTTCTCCTCTCCTCTCAGCTGAAGACTTTGCCTCTTTTTTCAAGCAGAAGGTTGACAACATCAGAGCAAGCTTTGGCCCACAATCACCACAGCCCCTCATCATAGCTACTCAGCCTTCTTCCTCCAAATCCAGCTTCTCCACCATGACAGAAAACAATCTTTCCACTCTACTCTCAAGATCACATCTAACAACCTGTGCACTGGACCCGCTCCCATCACACCTCATCCCCAACATCACCGCAGTCCTCATCCCAGCCCTAACCCATCTCTTCAACCTATCACTAACAACTGCTGTATTCCCTTCATGCTTTAAACATGCCTCAATCACACCCATCCTCAAAAAGCCCTCCCTTGACCCATCCTCTGTGACAAACTATCGCCCCATATCCCTTCTCCCCTATGCCTCAAAACTACTAGAACAGCATGTCCATCTTGAACTGTCCTCACACCTCTCCTTCTGCTCTCTCTTTGACCAGCTACAATCTGGCTTCCGACCGCATCATTCCACTGAAACTGCCCTAACTAAAGTCACTAACGACCTACTAACCGCCAAAGCCAAGCGACACTACTCTATCCTCCTCCTCCTGGACCTGTCCGCTGCCTTAGACACAGTAGACTATTCCCTCCTACTACAGATTCTCTCATCTCTGGGCATCACAGACTTGGCCCTATCTTGGCTATCCTCATACCTAACCGACCGGACTTTCAGCGTCTCCCATTCTCACACCACTTCCTCATCTTGCCCCCTATCTGCCTATCTGTCGGTGTCCCCCAAGGCTCAGTTCTTGGACCCCTGCTGCTCTCCATCTACACCTTCGGCCTGGGACAGCTCATAGAGTCCTACGGCTTCCAGTATCATCTCTATGTCGATGACACACAGATCTACCTCTCTGGACCTGACATTACCTCTCTACTAACCAGAATCCCACAATGTCTGTCTGCTATTTCATCCTTATTCTCTGCGCGATTCCTAAAACTTAACATGGACAAAACAGAATTCATTGTCTTTCCTCCTTCTCACTCATCTCCTCCAACAAGCCTTTCCATCAAACTCGATGGCTGCTTACTCTCCCCAGTCTCACAAGCTCGTTGCCTTGGAGTGACCCTCGACTCTGCTCTATCCTTCAAGCCACACATCCAAGCCCTCTTCACCTCATGCCGATTACAACTCAAAAACATCTCCCGGATCCGTGCTTTCCTTAACCAAGAATCAGCAAAAACATTAGTGCATGCCCTCATCATCTCCCGCCTCAACTACTGCAACCTCCTGCTCTCTGGCCTCCCTTCCAACACTCTTGCACCCCTCCAATCTATCCTAAACTCTGCGGCCCGCTTAATCCACCTCTCCCCTCGCTACTCCCCAGCCTCGCCACTCTGCCAATCCCTTCACTGGCTTCCTATCACCCAACGACTCCAGTTCAAAACACTAACCATGACATACAAAGCCATGCACAACCTGTCTCCTCCCTACATCTGTGACCTAGTCTCCCGGTACCTACCTGCACGCAACCTCAGATCCTCACAAGATCTCCTTCTCTGCTCCTCCCTTATCTCCTCTTCCCACAATCGCGTACAAAATTTCTCCCGTGCATCCCCCATACTCTGGAATGCTCTACCTCAGCACATCAGACTCTCCCCTACCGTAGAAAGCTTCAAGAGGAACCTCAAGACCCACCTCTTCCAACAAGCCTACAACCTACAATAGCCCTCAGTCCAGTAGACCAGTGCGCAACCAGCTCTGTCCTCACCTATCGTACCATCACCCATTCCCTGTAGACTGTGAGCCCTCGCGGACAGGGTCCTCTCTCCTCCTGTACCAGTCTGTTATGTACTGTTAATGATTGTTGTACGTACACCCTTTCACTTGTAAAGCGCCATGGAATAAATGGCGCTATAATGATAAATAATAATAATAATACCCCTTGAGTCGAGATCTTGTATGGAGCACCAGACAGAGTGGGACTGACAGTTATCTTGTGTTTTTTCCATATTCTAATAATTGTGCCAACAGTTGTGGCCTTTTTACCAAACTTCTTGCCTAATGTCCTCTAGCCCATTCCAGCCTTGTGCAGGCCTACAGTTTTGTCCCTATTTTTCTCAGACAGCTCTTTGGTCTTGGCCATGGTGGACAGGTTGGATTGCGATTGATTGAATGTGTGGACAGGTGTTTTTTATACAGGTACAGAGTTCAAACGGGTGCACTTAATAGAGGTAACGAGTGCAAAGCAGGAGGGCTTCTTAAAGGAAAAAATAACTGGTCTGAGAGAGCCAAAATTCTTGCTGGTTTATAGGTGATTAAATACTTATTTCATGGAATAACATGCTAATTAATTATTTGAAAATCATACAATGTGATTTTCTGGATTTTTTGTGGTGATTCTGTCACAGTTCATAGGTGGGAAAATGTGCAAAATCGTCAGAGTGTCAAATACTTATTTTCCTCACTGCATGGAACTATGTAAGCTTGATTGGACAGCACTTCACAGTATAGATGGACAATGATCCAAAACCTACTGTGAAAGCAACTCTGGAGTTTTTTAAGGCAAAGAAGTTGAATTTTTTGCAAAGGCCTTGTCAATCACCAGATCTCAATCTTATCTGGCATGCATTTCACATGCTTACTTAAAGGGCAGGTGACATAAAAAAAAATTCAGTAAGTGAAAAAATGTAAATTATTCATGTTTTAATGTTTTGTTTAAATATTATCATTTGTTTTTAATTGACCAAAATATAAAAAATAGTTTTAAAAGTTTGAAATTTTCCACTGTTAAACACTAAAGGGTACTTTACTTGCTGCGATATCGGTATCGATATCGCTAGCGAGCATACCCGCCCCTGTCGGTTGTGCGTCATGGGCAAATCGCTGCCCGTGGCGCACAACATCGCTTACACCTGTCACACGGACTTAACCTTTCCTGCGACGTCGCTGTGGCCGGCAAACCGCCTCCTTTCTAAGGGGGCGGTTCATGCGGCATCACAGCGACCTCACACGGCAGCCATCCATTAGCAGAGGAGGGGCGGAGATGAGCAGCCGGAATATGCCGCCCACCTCCTTCCTTCCTCATTGCCGGTGGACGCAGGTAAGGTGAGGTTCCTCGTTCATGCGGTGTCACACATAGCGATGTGTGCTGCCGCAGGGAAGATGAACAACCAGCGGCAAGCCCCACCAACGATATTTGGTAAAGGAGCGACGTTTCAATGATCCACGATTTTTGACGGTTTTGTGATTGTTGAACGGCGCTCCTTGGTGACACACGCTGCGATGCGCGTCACTAACGACGTGACCCCGACGGTATATCGTTAGCGAAGTCGCTGGTGTAAATGGCCCTTAAGGGGAGCAGCCGCTGACAACTTAATGTACAACTAGCTCACATTACAACTGCAGTAAAAGTGGGTGGAATCTGCTCTCATGTGTATGATGTCACTCTCCGCTCCCCTTCTGAGTGTTTGCAGAAGGATAAAGGAGCATGAAGTTTAGGATCACAGTGCAAAGCCATTTTGTTGGTGACTGCAAAGTGATCCTGAACTGTGGAAAGTGTCACTGAGGACAGCAGGCATAGTACTCTACTGTATACTGTGCCCCATGTACTCTGCCACCATGTTCCTTTGCCCCGATTGCCCCTATAAACTGTGTCCAAAATTCCTGTACCCCACATTCCTGTGCCTCATATACACTGCCACCATATTACTGTGCCCCATATTCCTGTACACCATATACGCTGCCACCATATTACTGTGCCCCAATATTCTTGTGCCCTATATACACTGCAAAATATTCCTATGCCCCGATATACTGTGTCCCCATATTCCTGTGCCCCATATACACTACCACCATATTCCTGTGTCCGTATATTCCTGTGCCCCATATACACTGCCACCATATTACTGTGCCCCGATATACTGTGCCCCTATATTTCTGTGCCCCATATACACTGCCACTGTATTCCTGTGCCCCATAAACACTGCCAGCATATTCCTGTACTTCAATATACTGTGTACCATAGTCCTGTGTCACATATACACTGCCACCATATTCCTGTGCCCCAATATACTGTGCCCCATATTCCTGTGCCCCATATACACTGCCACTATTTTCTTGTGCCCCCATATTTCTGTGCCCCTATAATCTTGTGCCCCATATATACTGCCACCATATTCATGTGCCCTGATATACTGTGCCCCCTTATTTTTGTGCCCCATATTTCTGTGCCACCTCTGCACAGAGCGCTGCTAGGAAGAACTGCCAGGAGCAGTGGTCCAAGGTGAGTACATGTGGCTGTCAGCAGCGATCTGCAGCGTGAGCCCGGTATTGTACTATAGAAGTCATGCTGAAAGCATTGCTCCCCACCGCTGTGCTCACCTCGACCGCCACTCCTGGCAGTTCTTCCTGTCAGCCTGGTGTCTCAGCAGTTCCTCCTGTCAGTTGCAGAGAGCGGAGGTCCGAGGTGAGCATGGCGGTGGTGAACCGTGATCGCAGCTGGAACCTGGTATTGTACTATAGATGTAACACTGTGATCACTGCTCCCTACCACTGTGCTCACCTTGGACCTCAGCTCCCAGCAGCTCCTCCTGTCAGTGCTCATAGCGCTGACAGGAAGAGTTGCCGAGAGAGGAAATCCGAAGTGATTGTCCTTATGAAGAAGCCACTGAGGGCTTTGAAACGCATTGACCAATAAATATGTTATCTACATCATCTGGACTGGTTTGGTGGCGCAGGAGATTAACCCTTTTCTTCCCTCCATTGTTTGTATCTGTAGCGGCCTTCAGGCGTTTTTATGGTGGTTGTGACCTGCACAACCGCACAAGAGGAGCCTCTCTGAATTGATTCTCCTTTCATTTTAATTGGATAATACCCTATTTTGAACGATTTCTTTTTCCCGCTCCTATTTACTGATTCCATAATCAGTATTATTAATAGAAAACTTAAAAATCATGACACCTTCCCTTTAAGGCAGAAAGACTAACAAACAAGCAACTGAAGTCAGCTGCAGTAAAGGCCTGGCAAAAACTCAGAAAGGAGGAAGCCAAGTGTTTAGTTATGTCCATGGCTTCCAGAATTCAGGGAGTCATTGCCTGCAGAGGATTCTCTATAAAGTATTAAAAATGAAGATTTCATTTATGGTAAAGTAAATTTGTAGAATTTTTTTGAGCTCATGAAATGAATTAATCCTTAAAGTCTACATTGCAATTCATTCCCGCTTGTTTGTTTAACCCTTTATCCCCCAGGCAAGAGCCGTAACTTTTTTTATTTTTCCGTCAATCTTGCCATATGAGGGCTTTTTTTGCGGGATAAGTTGTACTTATAAATGAATCATCAATTTTACCATATAGTGCACTGTAAAACGGTAAAAAAAATTCCAAGTGCGTAAAAATTGCAAAAAAAGTATGATTGCATTATTGTTTTTGGGATATTTTACTTACCGTGTTCACTATATGGTAAAACTGATGTATCGGTGTGATGCCTCAGGTCAGTACAAGTTTGTTGACACCAAACATGTATAGGTTTACTTTTATCTAAAGGGTTAAAAAAATTCAGTAGCTTGTCCAAGAAAAAGTGGCACACTTTTTGCATTAATTTCCGTGACACGTAGTGTTCTCATTTTTTGGGATATGTGGCTCTGTGAGGGCTATTTTTTTGCATATCGCACTGATGTTTTTAATGGTACAATTTACGCAGATGCTACGTTTTCATTATCTGTTTTTGCATTTTGCGCAAAATTTGTGACAACCAAAAAATGTAATTTTGGGGTTTGGAATATTTTGCCACTATACCATTTACCGATCAGATTAATTGATTTTCTATTTTGATAGATCAGGTATTTCTGAACTCGACGATACCAAATGTGTGTATATTTTTTCTTTTTTAACCCACTAATGTTCAATGGGGCGAATGGGGGTGATATGAACGTGTAGGTTTTTTTATTTTTTTTTACATTTTTTTAAAACTTTAACTTTTTTTATTTTACTAGTACCCTTAGTGAACTGAATGGATCAGCAGTCTGATTGCTCATTTATTTTTCCTGATCTGAGCAGCATCACTCTGATCAGAAGAAATGCTCCATTCTTGTTAGAGCTGCAGCTCTGTCGTCATCACATGACCATGTGCTACCATTACAACCATGGGCTCCCTGTGTTTGCATCATGGGGCCTCTCATGGCGACAGGCAAAGGCGCGTTCCCCAATGCAGGCATTTAAATTGTGCTGTCACATTTTGACAGCATGATTTAAGGGGTTAAGAGGCGCGGGCACGGATGGATCGTGAATCCACCTGCACTTGCGAGGCACACATGTCTGCTCTACAAATCATCAGACATGTGCGGGGATCACCACCGGCTTATTGCAGCAGCCGGTGGTGATCACCCCTTCATGATTAGGATGTACCATTACGTCCTTGTTCGTGAAGTTGTTAAATAAAAATAGTGGCATGCAGAGGCCAAATCAGGAATATTCAGTCACTGTCCAAATATTTATGGCCCTAACTGTACAAAGCAAACTTCAAAAAAACAGATAATGCAGTAAAGTAGACTGAAACCAATATAACCATGTCCTATAGGCAGAGTGGTTGCATGTTAGAATTGGGGAAATAGTCTCATACAAACCTCTTTATTTTTTTTATCCAACACAAACCTGCCTTAGTTCTGTACCACATTGAAGATAAGAGGGATAAATACCTTATCACACTGTGTGCAGTGTTGCAGCCCTACGTAAAAGTTTCTTTGACCAAATATTCAATTTAGAATGCAGCAATTCAAAAACGTCCAAGATGGTCCACTTCTTTATGTGTAGGGTCTCAAACACTATATATTCATGTGCATGGACATGGCAACACTCGCGTCACTATGGCTCCATGATACAGAGCCTTAAGGGTATTTTACACGCTACGATATAGGAACCGATATCGCTAGCGAGCGTACCCGCCCCCGTCGGTTGTGCGTCACGGGCAAATCGCTGCCCATGGCGCACAACATCGCTAACACCCGTCACACGGACTTACCTGCTGTGCGACGTCGCTCTGGCCATCGATCCGCCTCCTTTCTAAGGGGGCGGTTTGTGCGGCGTCACAACGACGTCACACGGCAGCTGTCTAATAGCAGAGGAGGGGCGGAGATGAGCGGCGGGAACATGCCGCCCACCTCCTTCCTTCCTCATTGCCGGTGGACGCAGGTATGGAGAAGTTCGTCATTCTTGCGGTGTCACACATAGTGATGTGTGCTGCTGCAGGAACGACAAACAACATCGTACCTGCAGCAGCAACGATATTAAGGAAATTAACGACGTGACAATGATCGACGATTTTTGACGCATTTGCGATCGTTGATCGCCGCTCATTGGTGTCACATGCTGCAATGTCGCTAACGGCGCCGGATGTGCGTCACTAACGTCGTGACCCCGACGATATATTGTTAGCGATGTCGTAGCGTGTAAAGCACCCTTTAGAATCTCCATGTGTAGATGCATATTTTTTCCAATCTACAGTAGTCAGTGGAACCTGCCACAATGCATAAAGCTAGGGGAATGAATTGTTAAGTCACCTATGGCCCGTATAATACATTAAACCATTGGCTACAACCCAACATCTCCCTTAGAATTCATGGTCAATTTAAATATAATACAGAAGATATATTTAGTAGAGTTGAGCGCGGTTCGCGGTTCGTGGTTCTCCAGTTCTAGGCTCGAGTGATTTTGGGGCTGTTCTAGATCGAACTAGAACTCGAGCTTTTTTGCAAAAGCTCGATAGTTCTAGAAACGTTCGAGAACGGTTCTAGCAGCAAAAAGCAGGGCTTTTTACAGCTACAGTGTGCAGGAGCCATCGCTGGCAGCCTGCCAGAAGCTGGTAACCAAGATAAACATCGGGTATCCAACCAAAGCGCTTTGGTTAGTAACCCGATGTTTATCCTAGTTACTGTGCAGGAAGCCCACACTTCCCCGCTCAGCTCGCTCCACCCCCTCCTGCCCGCGGTATGTACACATACACACACACACACACACACATGGTCCCGCACGGCTTACCTGCGATGATGAAGTCCCGCCATCCCGACCTCAGCACTGTCACTGTCCTCCATGGCCGCCGCTTGTCACATCACCTCTCGCTTCCGACCCGAGACTGACTAGCGGTGACGTCACGGGCCTCTCGCGATACTTGGTGTGAAAGCGCCGGTCATTGAACTTAGTGACAGGGGCTGTCAGTGTGCTGGAGATCAGCGCAGGTAATGTACCTCGCTGACAGCAGCACTTGTCATCCCCCTGCAGTGACCTGGGCTGACCCATTGATGTTAGCTCAGGTCACTGCACTGCTCTCCCAGCCAATGGGGAACATCCTGCTCTTCATTGACTGGGACAGTATGGATCGTCATGGCAACCCCTTGGATTACACCAGACCTGGATTTGTTTTTCATTCTAATAAATTGGTTAAAGAGGGAATGTTTTGGGGAGTGTTTTTTCAAATAAAAATGTGTTTGTCGTCTATTTTTTTTTTATTACTGACTGGGTTGGTGATGTCGGGTATCTGATAGACGCCTGACCTCACCAACCCCAGGGCTTGATGCCAGGTGACATTACACATCTGGTATTAACCCCATATATTACCCCGTTTGCCACCGCACCAGGGCGCGGGATGAGCTGGGGCGAAGCACCAGGATTGGCGCATCTAATGGATGCGCCACTTCTGGGGCGGCTGCGGCCTGTTATTTTTAGGCTGGGGAGAGTCCAATAACCATGGACCTCCCTAGTCTGAGAATATCAGGCCCCAGCTGTCTGCTTTATCTTGGCTGGTGATCCAATTTTGGGGGACCCCTACGTGTTTTTTTTTTTTAATTATTTATTTAATTTAAAATAACAGCGTGGGGTGCCCTCAGTTTTGGATTGCCAGCCAAGGTGAGGTTGCCAGCTGTGGTCTGCAAGCTGCAGCCGTCAGCTTTACCCTAGCTGGCTACAAAACTAGGGGGAACCCTACGTCATTTTTTTTTCATTTTTTGGCTAAATACAAAGCTAAGCACCCCTTAGTGCCACATGAAAGGCACCAAAGGGTGCTCCACTTTTTCTCCATTTTTTCTCCACTTTTTCTACATTTTTTCTCCACTTTTTCTCCATTTTTTTCTCCATTTTTTCTCCACTTTTTCTCCACTTTTTCTCCATTTTTTTCTCCTTTTTTTCTCCACTTATTCTCCATTTTTTCTCCACTTATTCTCCACTTTTTCTCCACTTTTACTCCACTTATTCTCCACTTGTTCTCCACTTTTTCTCCATTTTTTCTCCACTTATTCTCCACTTCTTCTCCACTTTTTCTCCATTTTTTCTCCACTTTTTCTCCATTTTTTTCTCCACTTTTTCTCCACTTTTTCTCCACTTTTTCTCCACTTTTTCTCCACTTTTTCTCCATTTTTTTCTCCTTTTTTTCTCCACTTATTCTCCACTTATTCTCCACTTATTCTCCACTTTTTCTCCATTTTTTTCTCCTTTTTTTCTCCACTTATTCTCCACTTATTCTCCACTTATTCTCCACTTATTCTCCACTTATTCTCCACTTATTCTCCACTTTTTCTCCACTTTTTCTCCATTTTTTCTCCACTTATTCTCCACTTTTTCTCCACTTTTTCTCCACTTTTTCTCCACTTTTTCTCCACTTTTTCTCCATTTTTTCTCCACTTATTCTCCACTTCTTCTCCACTTTTTCTCCATTTTTTCTCCACTTTTTCTCCATTTTTTTCTCCACTTTTTCTCCACTTTTTCTCCACTTTTTCTCCACTTTTTCTCCACTTTTTCTCCATTTTTTTCTCCTTTTTTTCTCCACTTATTCTCCACTTTTACTCCACTTATTCTCCACTTGTTCTCCACTTTTTCTCCATTTTTTCTCCACTTATTCTCCACTTCTTCTCCACTTTTTCTCCATTTTTTCTCCACTTTTTCTCCATTTTTTTCTCCACTTTTTCTCCACTTTTTCTCCACTTTTTCTCCACTTTTTCTCCACTTTTTCTCCATTTTTTTCTCCTTTTTTTCTCCACTTATTCTCCACTTATTCTCCACTTATTCTCCACTTTTTCTCCATTTTTTTCTCCTTTTTTTCTCCACTTATTCTCCACTTATTCTCCACTTATTCTCCACTTATTCTCCACTTTTTCTCCACTTTTTCTCCATTTTTTCTCCACTTATTCTCCACTTTTTCTCCACTTTTTCTCCACTTTTTCTCCACTTTTTCTCCACTTTTTCTCCATTTTTTTCTCCACTTTTTCTCCATTTTTTCTCCAATTATTCTCCACTTTTTCTCCACTTTTTCTCAACTTTTTCTCCATTTTTTCTCCACTTTTTCTCCACTTTTTCTCCACTTTTTCTCCATTTTTTCTCCTTTTTTTCTCCACTTATTCTCCATTTTTTCTCCACTTATTCTCCATTTTTTCTCCACTTATTCTCCACTTTTTCTCCACTTTTACTCCACTTATTCTCCACTTATTCTCCACTTTTTCTCCACTTATTCTCCACTTATTCTCCACTTTTTCTCCACTTTTTCTCCACTTTTTCTCCATTTTTTCTCCACTTTTTCTCCACTTTTTCTCCACTTTTTCTCCATTTTTTTCTCCTTTTTTTCTCCACTTATTCTCCATTTTTTCTCCACTTATTCTCCACTTTTTCTCCACTTTTTCTCCACTTTGTCTCCACTTTTACTCCACTTTTTCTCCACTTTTACTCCACTTTTACTCCACTTTTACTCCACTTATTCTCCACTTTTTCTCCACTTTTTCTCCACTTTTACTCCACTTATTCTCCACTTTTTCTCCACTTTTTCTCCATTTTTTTCTCCACTTTTACTCCACTTTTTCTCCACTTTTTCTCCATTTTTTTCTCCATTTTTTCTCCACTTATTCTCCATTTTTTCTCCACTTATTCTCCACTTTTTCTCCACTTTTTCTCCACTTTTTCTCCAGTTTTTCTCCATTTTTTCTCCATTTTTTCTCCACTTTTTCTCCACTTATTCTCCACTTTTTCTCCACTTTTACTCCACTTATTCTCCACTTTTTCTCCACTTTTACTCCACTTATTCTCCACTTTTTCTCCACTTTTTCTCCATTTTTTCTCCGTTCTTTTTCTATGGTCGGTCTACCCATTAGCTCTGCCATGCATACTTTAGCTCTACACCTACTGCACATGTTACTTTATGATTGACATCTCTTTCGTACCAGAGCTGTCTAAGCCTACTCTGACCCCATATTTGTCATTACTATATTGTCCTTGTACTGTATTATGACATTTGTATCATGTGTTTCATTTCTTGCTGTGTTGCAATTTTTTTGCTGCATCCCAATTGTACCTCTACATTGTTCGAGTTTATGTTATTGTTCTCTCACTCTTATGTGATACTGATTATTGTCATTTTTCATGATTACATGCAGATAAGTCCAATCTGACGAAGGCTCAGGCCGAAACGTCATTTGTAACTTGTTTTGGACAAAAACATATATGCTTATGAAAAAAATTTTTTTCTTAATACGGACCAATAAAGAGTGATTTTGCATTACTATCCGTTGTGACTTACTGACTTAGTCTGGGAGATTTAGAGTGCCGAGGTTACTCACTAATTTTATCTATTATTACCTCTGAGCACCTATATACCAGTGAGCAGAGCTTTCTCTACAGTAGTTCTCCTGATTAGGCATGCCCTTACCTCATGAGCAGGGCATTGCAGCTTTGGTAGCAACCATTACGACATGGACTCTGCTGCTGTGGACCCGAGAAGAGTGAGTGCAGATTCATTGCACCCACACTCCTCACCTGAAGGGTCCGCACTCCTAGAAAATGGGGGATACGTTCCCTGAGTGTCTCCCCCCCATATTCTAGACGGTCCAGAGTCGTCGTGGGACCCCTTTATTTTTTTTCTTACAATAAATTGGTGAAAGAGGAAATGTTTTGGGGACTGTTTTTTCAAATAAATTTCTTTTGTCGATTTTTTTTTTTTTTTTGTTAGTACTGACAGTTTATGATGTTGGGTATCTAATAGACGCCATGACATCACAAACTGCTGGGCTTGATCTCAGGTTACTTTACAGCTAGTATCAACCCGATTTATTACCCCGTTTGCCACTGCACCAGGGCACGGGATGAGCTGGGGTGAAGCGCCAGGATTGGCGCATCTAGTGGATGCGCCACGTCTGGGGTGCCTGCGGCCTGCTATTTTTAGGCTGTGAAGGCCCAATAACTATGGACCTTCCCACCCTGAGAATACCAGACCACAGCTGTCCGCTTTACCTTGGCTGGTGATCCAATTTGGGGGGGACCCTACTTTTATTGTGTAATTATTAATATTTATAAAATAATTATAAAAAAGAGCCTGAGGGGACCTCCACATTGGATCCCCAACCACGGTAAAGCTGCCAGCTGTGGTTTTCAGGCTACAGCCGTCTGCTTTACCCTAGCTGGCTATCAAAAATGGGGGGACCCAACGTCATTTTTTTTTTTAACTATTTTTTAAATAGAAAAAATTAATGGGCTTCCCTGTATTTTGATTGCCAACCAAGGTAACGGCAGGCAGATGGGGGTGGCAACCCATAGCTGTCTGCTTTATCTGCGCTGAGAATCAAAAATACCGCGGAGCGCTACGTCATTTTTTTAAAGATTTATTTTTACAGCACTGTGATGTCCAGCAATCAAAATACAGGGAAGCCCATTTTATTTTTAGTTATTTAAATAAATAATTAAAAAAATATATATATGGGCTCCCGCTGCATTTTTTGTATTGCTAGCTAAGGGTAATCCAAGCAGCTACTGGCTGCTAACCCCCACTGCTTGGTGTTACCTTCACTGGCAATGGAAAATCCAGGGAAGCATTTTTTATTTTTTTTGCCAAAAAACTACAAAAAAAGGACGTGAGCTTCGCCATTTTTTTGTATGCTAGCCAGGTATAGCAGGCAGGTGCTGGAAGAGTTGGATACAGCTCCAGAAGATGGCGCTTCTATGAAAATGCCATTTTCTGAGGCGGCTGCAGACTGCAATTCGCAGCAGTGGGGCCCAGAAAGCTCAGGCCAACCTGTGCTGCGGATTCTAATCTCCAGCTGCCTAGTTGTACCTGGCTGGACACAAAAATGGGGCGAAGCCTACGTCATTTGTTTTCTAATTATTTCATGAAATTCATGAAATAATAAAAAAAGGGCTTCCCTTTATTTTTGGTTCCCAGCCGGGTACAAATAGGCAACTGGGGGTTGGGGGCAGCCGTACCTGCCTGCTGTACCTGGCTAGCATACAAAAATATGGCGAAGCCCACATAATTTTTTCAGGGGGCAAAAAACTTCTGCATACAGTCCTGGATGGAGTATGCTGAGCCTTGTAGTTCTGCAGCTGCTGTCTGTCTGTATGGAGAAGAGCAGACAGCAGCTGCAGAACTACAAGGCTCAGCATACTCCATCCAGGACTGTATGCAGAATTTTTTTGCCCACCAAAAAAATGACGTGGGCTTCGCCATATTTTTGTATGCTAGCCAGGTACAGCAGGCATCCACGGGCTGCCTCCAACCCCCAGTTGCCTATTTGTACCCAGCTGGGAACCAAAAATATAGGGAAGCCCGTTTTTTTTTAATTATTTCACTTATTTCATGAAATAATTAAAAAACAAATGACGTGGGCTTCGCCCCATTTTTGTGTCCAGCCGGGTACAACTAGGCAGCTGGGGATTGGAATCCGCAGCACAGGTTAGCCCGAGGTTTCTGGGCGCCTCTGCTGCGGATTTCAGTCCGCAGCCGTCCCAGAAAATGGCGCTCTCATAGAAGCGCCATCATCTGGCGCTGTATCCAACTCTTCCAACAGCCCTGGAGCCGGGTGGCTTGTTGGGTAATCATGAGTTAATACTGGCTTTGTTTTACTAGCCAGTATTAAGCCAGAGATTCTTAATGTCAGGCACGTTTGACCCGGCCATTAAGAATCTCCAATAAAGGGTTAAAAAAAAACACCACACAGAGAAAAAATACTTTAATAGAAATAAATACACAGACACATTAGAGACTCCATCTTTATTACCCCCTGTCAGCCCTCCACGATCCTGCTCTTCTGTCTTCTTTCTTTCTAGTGTAGTAGTAGTGACGATTGTAGTGAGGATGAGGTGCACCAGCCCATCACTTGGGGCTGCGGAACCTCATCCTCAGTACAATCCTCACTACAATCGGGAAGCAGCGTGCAGCCTTCACTCCGTGAGTGATCAGTGCTGGCTGTCAGCGGTAACAGCGGTAACGCTGACAGATGCGTTACCATAGCAACGGTCCTCTCGGAGCCGCGGTTAGCGGTGACGTCACCGCTAACTGCGTTGCTATGGCAACGGTGATCTCCGTTAATGACCGGCTGTGTCAGCCGGTCCCTAACGGAACGGGGAGTCGACCGTGTGCTAGAGCATGTCGCCGGTACACGGCGATACACATATGTGCACCGTGTACCGGAGAGATGCACTCGCAGGTCCTACATGACGTGTCATAGTCATGTGACCAGTCTGTAGCCAATGAGATAATAGCCACGTGACTGGTCACATGGCTATTTTGACGTCACGATAGGTCCTGCATCTCTGCTGGCAGTGCCGGTCACCGGGTGGATTCAGCGATCATCGGATGGAATAGCGGCAGGAGACAGAGTGCAGAAGGGATCGCGAGGACCGGTAAGTGTTATGGCAATGTTTATTAACTGTTTGTGTACATTTATCATGCATTTTTATGTGTTTGTGATTGCCTCCCATTATAGCCTATTGGCTCGAGTTCGGTTCGTCGAACGTTCGACGAGCCGAACTCGAACGGGACCCCCGTTCGGCGAGCCGACCTCGAGCCGAACCGCGACCGGTTCGCTCATCTCTAATATTTAGTTAAAAAATGCAATAAAATGCAGATTTTTGAAGACCATACCTGTTTCGAGAACCAATAAAGTAAGTTATGTTTCTATGTCAAACATATTCATATTCTTGAAGTGTAATTTTGTAATGGGTCTCTGGCACAAACTAGAAGGAAAATGTAGACATGTAAATGGAACTGATGAGCTATGAATGGCACCGTCCCTCAAGAGGCTGCAGCTTGACATGTATGAACTTTCACTTGCCTGATCCCCACTTTGGAAGCTGTTTGATAAAGTAATTTCACTTAGGAAACAGCTGCTGAATGATCTACTACAGCCGGGCGGATTTTTGATATAAAGATTACTGATAATGTTATCCTGTCATCATTCTGCTTTTTTCACATGTCTATTAATAATATGAGCTGTTGTTTTGTTTATGCATCGATTATTTCTGAGAATCCTATATTATTCATGGAATGTATTCAGGGAATGTTATTATTATTATTTATTATTATAGCGCCATTTATTCCATGGCGCTTTACAAGTGAAACAATGTTCATTGTTTTTTTAAAAAAAAATATACAAGTTTACAGGAAATGGTGGGAAAAGTACATAAGTGGTTTATATTTACGAAAGCGAGTAATCCGCTAATATTTCCCTGCATGATAACTTCTAATTGTATTGACCTATAGATTTTTTGTATCCTATGTATATAAGGTTACCTGATATTGCATTCTGGTGTCTACTAGTTAATCCACAACACTAGAATAATCAGATTGTAAATGGGGAATTCACTTTGATTATACAGCAGAACTTCACAGTTGAACAAGTAACTTTATTTTTCCACATAAGTGTCATGATAATTTACTAACAATTTATCAATGGAGAGTTTAAATGGAAATAATGGAAGGTGACAATGGTTTCCTAATTCATGTGCAATCTTCAGATTCCAGCCAAGAAAGTGAATGCTAGGACAGGCAGCACTCATCCTTGGAATGAGAGTAAGGCCCGTTTCACACGTCAGTGAAAAACACAGACGTTTTTCACTGGCGTGTAAAACACGCACATGTCCCTGCGTGTGCCAAAAATCACGGCACACGTGGGTTGTCTAAGTGCAATCCGGGCTCCGTTCTCCGTGGCCCGTGATTGCACTTAGAGATTCACTCACCTGCGCCTGCTCCCGCTGTCCATGGTGCTGATCGCTCCCGCGACGCAGCATCCGGCCGGCAGTGACCCCTGCAGGAGCTGCTTCCGGGTCGGCTGTGTCGCGCATAATGAATATGCGCGACAGTAATCAGCCGGCACAGAAGGAGCAGGGAGAACGGGCTGCAGAGGACATCGCTGGACGCCGGGTGAGTTAAAATGTTTATTATTTTAAAAGCACGTTTTTTTCTGGCACGTGTTTCACGGACCACACCACTGCGTGGTCCGTGGAACATCAGTGATGCCAGAAAAAAATGGACATGTCTCCGTGCAGCAATCACGCACACGCGGGTACGCTGCACGGAGACACGTGCAGTGAAAAATCACTGACGTGTGAGCAGACCCATTCATTATAATGGGTCTGCGTATGTCAGTGATTCTGGTACGTTTAAAAAAAAAGCACAAACGTACCAGAATCACTGACGTGTGAAAGGGGCCTAATAGACCACAAGGATTTCTTCAGGAGCACAGCCGAGAGGTACGTGTCTACTAATTTTAATGGATGATAAATAAAGCCTTGCATTAAATTGAAGAATCTGGGTGAGGAAGTTTAGTTTATTTCTACAGCCAAGATGCACCCAGTATACCATTGCCATGCCAGTGTGTAGAACTGAATAGACTGTGAAATATTCTGCAAAAAAACTGTAGCAATTTAATGTGCTAATCAGAATAGAAAGTAAGTTACTGTGCATGCTGAGTTATATGCATTGTAAACTGTTATGATCCACCAGTAAACATTACTTCTCGTGCATTTCTTTGGGGGAAACAGAAAAATATACATGTACTTGGTCCGAAAAGGGCTGAGAAAAAAATTGCACGTGGGACGGACCCCATAGAGTAACATTGGTCCGAGTGGAATGCGATTTTTTTTTTTTTTATCGCATTCCACTCGCTCCATTTTACTTGCCGTGCGTTTTTACCTTAAGAATTACAAGCTTAAGAAAAAAAAGTTGGCTCCTCTTCAGCAGGCAATACCCACCTTCTGGCAATTAAGCTATTAAGTTTGGTAAAGTGTCACTTTAGATCTGACAGGACTCGCTCCACATTCTTCTCGCTTATTCCTTCCTCCCTATTAATTAGCAGATTGTAAACTGTAAACATTTTGTTTTGTTAGAAAGTTGCATGGTGGCTCAGTGGTTAGCACTGCAGCCTTGCAGCGCTGGGGTCCTGGGTTTGAATCCCACCGAGGACACCATCTGCAAGGAGTTTGTATGTTCTCCCCGTGTTTGCGTGGGTTTCCTCCGGGTACTCCGGTTTCCTCCCACACTCCAAAGACATGCTAGGGACTCTAGATTGTGAGCCCCAATGGGGACAGCGTTCCTGATGTATGTGAAGCGCTGCGGAATATGTTAGCGCTATATAAAAATAAAGATTTATTTTATTATTTTTTTTAAGTTGGACAGGGTCAAAGTTCATCAGCAACTACCCAATGTTCCAACAAACTTTACAAAACCATTTTTTTTAGTAACCACATCACATTTGAAGAGACTTTGAGAGATATAGGTGACAGAAAATACCCAAAAGTGAGACCATTCTGAAAACTGCACCCCTCACTCTGCTCAAAAACATATCCAAGAAGTTTATTATTAACCCTTTTGGGTCTTCACAGGAACCAAAGCAAAAGAAAGGAAGGAAAAAATGAAAATTTTACTTTTTTACACAAACATGTTACTTTAGCCATAAAATTTTGCATTTTTAAAAGGGTATCGGGAAAAAAATGCACCATAAACTTTATTGTGCAATTTATCCCGAGTACTTTGATACCTTATATGTGGTGGAAATTAATTGTTTGGGTGCACGGCAGTGCTAAGAAGGAAAGGGGCGCCATTCGAATTTTTGAAAGCAAAATTAGTTGGAATTATTAGCGGATGCCATGTCATGTTTGAAGATCCCCTGAGGTGCCTAAACAGTGGAGCTCCCCCAGAAGCGACCCCATTTTGGAAACTAGACCCCTCAAGGAATTTATCTAGATGTTTAGTGAGCCACTTGAAGCCTAGGGGGCTTCACAGAAGTTTATAACGTTGAGCTGTGGATATAAAAAAAAATTTTTTACCACAGAATTGGTGCTTCAACCAGGTATCTTTTTTTTCACAAGGGTATCAGGAAAACCTGCACCATAAAATTTATTGTGCAATTTCTCCTGAGTATGTAGATACCTCATATGTGACGAAAATTAACTGTTTGGGCGAACGGCACGGCTCGGAAAGAAAAAAGCACAATTTGGCTAAAAAAAATTGGCTGAAATTATTAACAGACGCTATGTTGCGTTTGGAGACCCCCTGAGGTGCCTAGGGTACCACACAACACAGCGGATTTGGACGCAGCTAAAAGATGCTGTGCCCAATATGCTGCTATTCCTGATTGTGGGCACGCAACCTTACACGTAATCCCGGGGCAAGCGCCCAGTGTGGAGTGCAGCATTAATATGAGCTGCGCCGTACTGCGATGTTTTAGAAACAGAATAAACAAATTAAAAGTAGTTGAAGAATTGGCTTTATTTATTTATTTTTTATGCCGATCACCTTGCAGTACAGGTGATTAGGCGACTTTATTCCTCTGGTTACAGCGATACCAGATTTATATAGTTTTTAGGTTTGGCAACTATCACACTAAAAACGCTTGCTTTTAAAAAAATGTTTTTTGCATCACCAAATTTTGAAGGCTACAGTTTTTTATTTTTCTGTTGACAGAGTCATTTGAGGGCTTGTTTTTTGCGAGATGAGTTGGAGTTTTTATTGGCACCATTTTTAGTCACATAGTAATTCTTGATCACTTTCTATTTCACTTTTTGTGAGGCAGAATCAAGAAGATGCAACAATTCAGGAATGTTTTTTTTTATTTTTTTACGCCGTTCACTGGCTGTAAAAGTTATAAGAAACTTTATTCTACAGGTCAGTACGATTACAGCGATACTATATTTATACAGGGGTTTTTTTTTTTTGGTTTGCCACTTTTACATCATAAAAACAATTTTATAGGAAAAAAAATAAGTTTTTGCATTGTTGCATTCTGAGAGCTATAACTTTTTTATTTTTCGGTTGACAGAGCTGTAAGGCAGCTTGTTTTTTGCAAGACAAGATGACATTGATGTTTTCAGTGGTACCATTGTTATTTTTACAGTAATAACGGTGCATATAGAAAAGAAGTATTCACCCAACCTGATGAAGGGTTTTGCTGAAATGTGCGTCAGGATTGGGGCCTGGCACCATTCTAGCAGGAGGAAATGTCCACAGGTTAGGTGAATACTTCTTTTCTATATACACCGTCACGTGCACTTTGATCATGTTGTATCTCAAATATTAGCCCATATTGACTAAACATTTGTTATATTGTTATATAGCTGAGATGCCTGATCTATTTTACATAATCATGGGTGTTGCACTTTATATGTCATAACTGGTCCTCTTCTCTTGCTGCAGTGTGCTGCCATATTGTGTCCTGTCCTCTGTATGACACCCTATATTTTATATGCTTTTCACAATAAAGATTATATTTTTACCCTTTAATTTTGATTCAAAAGATTTTTGTGAATTGGTCTTGATTTGGATAAATTTGAACCACTACATCCATAGGTATTTCTGAGCAGTAGGTGGTGGGTTTATACTTTGCTATTTGGACATATTTTTCACTTTTAACCCCTTGCTCTGTATGTTTGGCTGATATTTGGTATTTACAGGCATTGCATGTTATTAGTGGCCACAGTACCACCAAACCTAAAAATGATAATGGAGTCTTAGTTCATTATTCAAAGCTGTCGTATTCAGACTGAGCTGCTTGCTTTGAACAATAATTCACTGGGGAATAAAAATTTTCTTGCATCCACAAAAACACTTGTTTTTACTTCATTTGAGTGTGTTAATCTCAAATCTGAGATTAGTTTTTCTCTGTAAGCTACAGTTTTTTTGCAATTTAAGATTTTATATTTTCATCTTATTGTACAAATTTCATCATTTAGTTTAACATAATGAAGTAGAATGTCTTCTTGGACATCATCTTTGTGAAAATTTAATAATATAATGCAGTAAATACACCAATACACTAAAATATATGAGTACATCAGAATTTGAGTACCATTTCGAAATAGAACATATTAAAACAATTATTTTAAGCATAAAATTTGCGCAAAACTTATTTAAAGTCTATTCAGGCAAAAATTTGCGTTTGTAGCCCTTGTGTTTGGCGGGCTTTGCACACTACAACATCGCAGGTGCAATGTCGGTGGGGTCAAATTGAAAGTGACGCACATCCGGCATCGCATGCGATATCGTACTGTGTAAAGCCTAGATGATACGATTAACGAGCGCAAAATCGTTGTAATCGTATCATCGGTGCAGCGTTGGCGTAATCCATAATTACGCTGACGCGACGGTCCGATGTTGTTCCTCGTTCCTGCGGCAGCACACATCTCTGTGTGTGAAGCCGCAGGAGCGAGGAACATCTCCTACCGGCGTCACCGCGGCTTCCGTAGGATATGCGGAAGGAAGGAGGTGGGCGAGATGTTTACATCCCGCTCATCTCCGCCCCTCCGCTCCTATTGGCCGCCTGCCGTGTGACATCGCAGTGACGCCGTACGACCCGCCCCCTTAATAAGGAGGCGGGTCGCCGGCCAGAGCGACGGTCGCAGGGCGGGTGAGTCCAATTGAAGCTGCCGTAGCGATAATTTTCGCTACGCCAGCTATCACACTAAGTCGCACCTGCGACGGGGGCGGGGACTATCGCGTGCGACATCGCAGCATCGGCTTGCGATGTTGCAACGTGCAAAGCCCGCCTTAGTGTACTTGTTGAGGACAATCTAGTTTGATGCTCCAGCAGTAGTCTGCCATCTTATTTTTGTCCCATAGCCCCTGATAAGCTCTTCCATTGTCTTTACATCTTGATGAAAGCATTGTCCCTGCTCATCACTAACAGCTCCAAGATTTTTGGGAAACTTATCAAGGTGACTGTTCAGGAAGTGAATCCTAATGCTTATGTTACATCCAATGTCGCGGAAAGCCAACAGCATCCTTTGAACCAGAAGTTCATAGTTTTAGGCCCTGTGCGCACACTGCGTTTTTACCCACGGTTTTACCTGCGGTTTTGCTGCAGAAATTTCTTGAGAAATGTTTGAAATCTTTCTGCAGATATTTCCCCGCAAAACCTATGGGGAAAAAAATAGCTGTGCGCACACTGTGTTTTTTTTCTCAAGAAAATTCTTTGAGCAGAATTTCTTGAGAAAATTTCTTGAGAAAATGTGCATATCACTTCTTTTCCACAGGTACCTACGGTATTTCACTCCATTCACTGTAATGTAATCACGAAATACCGGGGGTATACCGCAGCTAGCAAATGATGTGCGGTATACCCTCGGTATAGCCGCGATTTACCTGCGGTAATGCTCATCACTGCCTGCAGTTTTGCAGGAAGTGATGTCATTATGACAGAAGAGGAAGCGGAGCAGAGTAAACACACACACATCACACTCCCTGGACGCCGCACAGAAGCACTTCCGTGTGACCTCCGGCAGGTGCCCGTGCAGTCTGTGTCCCGCTCCAGCCCCACCGCTGCCAGCACTGCAGTGTGTCAGTGTCTGCCCGCAGTACCAGCAGCTTCTCACGCTGCAGTGCTGGCAGCCGCGGGGATGACGAGCACTGCTGTCAGGAGGATAGAAGAGATCATTACTTGCTGTGACGATCTCCTGCCTCCGTCACTAGTGGTGACGTCACGGGCTCTCGCGATACTGCTGAGAACGTGGCGGGCATAGAAGTCAGTGACAGCGCTGACATCAGCAGTGCAGGAGATCATCACAGCAGGTAATGATCTCATCTAACCTCCTGATGGCAGCGCTCGGCGTCCCCTGCAGTGACCTGGGCTGACCTATTGATGTTAGCTCAGGTCACTGCATTACTCTCCCAGCCAATGGGGAACATTCTGTTCTTCATTGACTGGGACAGTGACTATGGTACGGATCGGCATGTGACCCCCTTATTGGATTACGCTGGACCCTGATTTGATTGCTCTTTTCAATAAATTGGTGAAAGAGGGAATGTTTTGGGCAGTGTTTTTTTGTTGTTTATTTTTTATTTCTTACTGACTGGGTTGGTGATGCCGGGTATCTGATAGACGCGTGACATCACTAACCCCAGGGATTGATGCCAGGTGACATTACACATCTGGCATCAACCCCATATATTACCCCGTTTGCCACCACACCAGGGCAACGGGATGAGTTGGGGCGAAGCACCAGAATTGGCACATCTAATGGATGCGCCACTTCTGGGGTGGCTGTGGCCTGCTATTTTTAGGCTGGGGAGTGTCCAATAACAGTGGACCTCCCTAGTCTGAGAATACCAGACCACAGCTGTCCGCTTTACCTTGGCTGGTGATCTAATTTGGAGGGGACCCCACGTTTTTTGTTTTAAATTATTTATTTAATGTAAAATAACAGTGTGGGGTGCCCTCAGTTTTGGATTACCAGCCAAGGTGAAGCTGCCAGCTGTGGTCTGGAGGCTGCAGCCGTCTGCTTTACCCGAGCTGGCTACAAAAGATGGGGGGACCCACGTCATTTTTTTTTTAATTATTTATTTTTTGGCTAAATACAAGGCTAGGCACCCTTTAGTGCCACATGAAAGTCACTAAAGGGTGCCAGCTTAGAATATGCAGGAAGGTGGGACATTACATAGGTCTTTCTCATCTATCTATCTCTCTATCTATTCATCTATCCATCTTTCCCTCTATCCATTATCTGTCTATCTATCGATTATCTATATATTATCTATATTATTTATTGCAGTTACAGCATAAAAAAACGCAGGGACCAACCTGCGGCAAAACCGCGGCAAAAACGCATGCGTTGCCGCAGTTTTGGTGCGGTTTTTTACCGCATGGGCGGTAATCTTCAACTCCAAGAAGCTTCTCAAGAAATTTTCTTGAGAAAAATCACTTTTCTAGTGCGCACATAGCCTTATGCTTTTTTGTTGCCAAGGAAATTCTTTGTAACTGCCACTAAAGACTGCCATGCTGCTTTCTCCTCCTTTTTTATTTTCTTGGCAAATTCTTCGGCACGTACTAGGGTTCGAATTTGAGGTCCATCGAATATACCTGTTTTTATTTTCTCGAAAGACAAAGCAGAAAAAGCAGAAATATTATCTTTCTCTATTCGAAGCCCGAACAAATTGCTTCATTAAGCCAAGTTTGATGTGAAGTTGGGAAAAAATGATCCTGTCTCGATCAACTACAGGTTCATTCACAATATTTTGCATCCCTACTTCCAGAGCTTCACGTTTCGGCCACTCCTTGTGTGTCCAGTGTTTCTCACGAGCTCGGCTGTCCCACAAACACAAAAAACAAGGATACTTTGCGAAACCTCTCTGTTGTCCTACTAAGAGATTTACCATTTTAAGATCTACACAAATGATTCAATTATGCTCCTCATACTTCAGTAAGTCGAGGATAATTTTCATGTCATTAAAATTTTCTTTCAGATGAGTTGAATGACCAAATGGAACCGCTGCATAAACATTACCGTTGTATAGGAGAACACATTTCAGACTCTGTTTAGAGCTGTCAAAAATTAGCCGCCATTTTGTTGGACTGTAAGTAGTAACACCTAGCTGGCTGAGAAGACTACTGATATCATGACAGAAAACAAATAGGGATGGGCAAACCCCGAACTGTAAGGTTCGGGGTCTGTACCGAACACATGGTGTTTGTGCACACGACCCCGAACACGAGCTTTCCTGGGAAGCTCGTATTACAGTTCGGGTCCAGTTCGGGTCCAGGGGCTGTAAAAAAAAAAGCACGTTATTAAGTACATTGTGATTATACTTACAGGTCCCATGACACGTCCTGCAGTCTCTGTCTCCCACCGCTGCCTCCATGTCCAATCATCACTGTGCCCTCCCGGTGACCACGGCTGATGATAGGACCTTCCGTGATGTCATAGCCATGTGACCAGTCATGTGTGAATGTTGTATTATCTCATTTGCTACAGACAGGTCACGTGAGTATGATGTCATCAAAGGTCCTGAGGCGCCGTAATGCGAGTGTCGCATCGCATCACATCACGGCGCACAGTCTCCGGACAGCAGCGAGTCAACTGCGTTTATTTCCATGAAGCTGAGGCGCTGCTATCGGGAGACTGGGGTGATGCAATGTGAGACATAAGTGCAATCATCCCCTCACTGTCAGCCTGCTTCATCGCTCTGTGCAGAGTGATGTAGCAGAGCTGACATGGGTTTCTTTGCTTCTCACTCTGTATAGACACTGTCTGTGCAC
Organism: Anomaloglossus baeobatrachus; assembly: GCF_048569485.1. Taxonomy (NCBI): domain Eukaryota; kingdom Metazoa; phylum Chordata; class Amphibia; order Anura; family Aromobatidae; genus Anomaloglossus; species Anomaloglossus baeobatrachus. The sequence continues at coordinate 594,736,078 of NC_134354.1, read as the reverse complement.
AGTGATGAAGCAGAGTTGACATTGCTGTCCCAGTGGATTACATCGGACTAAGGATGTTTTTTATAATAAAGGCACCTCCAAATGTTTTTTGTTTTATTTCTAATAAAAAAAATTCTATGAGTTGTGTTTTTTTTACTGTTTCCTAGAAATTCATGGTGGCCATGTCTAATTTGACGTGAGACAATAAATTTCGGGTTTAGTACCATCTGAGATTACAAAGCTGGTATTAATCCCTTTATTACCCAGCATGCCATCGCCATCAGGGTCGCTGGAGGAGCCGGGTAAAGCGCCTGGAAATGGCACTAAGAAACAATGTGTCATTTCCAGGGGCGGCTGTGGGCTACGGACTATCCCAGCCCCCAGCTGCCTGGCTTTACCTGACTGGAGATCAAAATACAGGGAATCCCATTTTTTATTTTTTTTTAGTTGTTTAAAAAAGAATTAAAAAAAAAAAATGTGTGGGCTCCCGCTGCATTTTCTATTGCTAGCTATGGGTAATCCAAGCAGCTACTGGCTGCTAACCCCCACTGCTTGGTGTTACCTTGACTGGCAAGGTAAAAAAAACTTACAAAAAAAAACGTGGCTTTGCCATATTTTTGTATGCTAGCCAGGTACAGCAGGCAGCTACGGGCTGCCCCCAACCCCCAGGTGCCTATTTGTGCCCAGCAGGGAACCAAAAATATAGGCAAGCCATATTTTTAATTATTTCTCGAATTTCATGAAATAATTTTAAAAAAACGACGTGGGATTCGCCCAATTTTAGTGTCCAGCCAGGTACAACTAGGCAGCTGGGGATTGGAATCCGCAGTACAGGGTGGCCCAAGCTTTCTAAACCCCCCCCCACTGCAAATTGTAGTCCACAGCAGCCCCAGAAAATAGCGCTTTCATAGAAATGCCATCTTCTGGTGCTGTATCCAACTCTCTCAGCAGCCCTGGTGGCGGGTGGCACGCTGGGTAATAAGCGGTTAATATCAGTTTTGTTTTACACGCTGGTATTAAGCCCGAGATTCTTAATGTCAGGCCAAGTTTGACCCGTCATTAAGAATCTCCAATAAAGGATTAAAAAAAGACACTACACAGAGAAAAAATACTTTATTAGAAATAAATACACAGACACACTTAGGGGCTTTATCTTTATTACTCCCTTTCACCCCTCCATGATCCTGGTCTTCTGTCACCGATCTAGCTCTGCTTTATCAGACAGCATGGGGGTAGGTAGAACACTGCTGCTCCCCACGCTGTGTAATTGAGCAGAGGCTGCTGGTTTGTAAGCGGTGATGTCACCACTGCCACCATTGCCATAGTAACCTACCGAGCAGGTTACTATAGCAACGGTGATCTACGATCACTTGATTCTCGGTGCCGCTATTCATCACTGGCTGTGGCATTAGTGTGTGGCAGCCAATACATGCATGTGGGCTGACTCTGTAAAGAGCACCAACATGCAGGGAGGGGGGCCAAGCATGTGCCCAAGCATCTCGCTGGTACAGGTCGCTCGACGAGTATACCAAGTACTGAGATGCTCGGGTGAGCACCTTGTACTGGCGAGATGCACTGATAGTACAGGACCTTGCATGACATCATAGCCATGTGACCAGTCTGTAACCAACAAGGTAATACAACATTCACACGTGACTGGTCACATGGCTATGACATCACGGAAGGTCCTATCATCAGCGGTGGTTACCAGGAGGACACAGTGATTATTGGAAGCAGAAGCGGCGGGAGACAGAGTCTGCAGGATGCGTCGCAGGACCTGTAAGTATCATGACAATATTTATTATTAACTGTATTCGTTATTTTACAGCTCCCCCCTCCCCATCCCATAACTGTAAAGTCCAAGTTCAGTGTTCGGACGCAAGTTCGCGTTATCTTAGAACCCAAACTCGAACTTTACAAAACATTCGATTGAGTCTCCCGAACACGAACATCGGGGGTTCGCCCATCACTAAAAACAAAGTGTTTGTCTTCGGAAAAAAAGTCCTCAAAAATGTGTTCATGCTTCCTGAAATGGGATTCTTTAGCTGACCGGTGAAGTACATTCTTTTCTTGAAGCCTGGAGGCTAATATCTCAGCTGCTTTCTTTGATAAGCTCAAATCTCTTATTAAATAATTCAATTCGGGTTGGGTAAACTGCTGAGGATTAATGACTGCTGGCATCAGAAGAAGACCCTTCAGATTCTACATTCATTTTCTCATGCTTCTTATCAAAATACATACAGTTAGGTCCAGAAATATTTGGACAGTGACACAAGTTTTGTTATTTTAGCTGTTTACAAAAACATGTTCAGAAATACAATTATATATATAATATGGGCTGAAAGTGCACACTCCCAGCTGCAATATGAGAGTTTTCACATTCAAATCGGAGAAAGGGTTTAGGAATCATAGCTCTGTAATGCATAGCCTCCTCTTTTTCAAGGGACCAAAAGTAATTAGACAAGGGACTCTAAGGGCTGCAATTAACTCTGAAGGCGTCTCTCTCGTTAACCTGTAATCAATGAAGTAGTTAAAAGGTCTGGGGTTGATTACAGGTGTGTGGTTTTGCATTTGGAAGCTGTTGCTGTGACCAGACAACATGCGGTCTAAGGAACTCTCAATTGAGGTGAAGCAGAACATCCTGAGGCTGAAAAAAAAGAAAAAATCCATCAGAGAGATAGCAGACATGCTTGGAGTAGCAAAATCAACAGTCGGGTACATTCTGAGAAAAAAGGAATTGACTGGTGAGCTTGGGAACTCAAAAAGGCCTGGGCGTCCACGGATGACAACAGTGGTGGATGATCGCCGCATACTTTCTTTGGTGAAGAAGAACCCGTTCACAACATCAACTGTAGTCCAGAACACTCTCAGTGAAGTAGGTGTGTCTGTCTCTAAGTCAACAGTAAAGAGAAGACTCCATGAAAGTAAATACAAAGGGTTCACATCTAGATGCAAACCATTCATCAATTCCAAAAATAGACAGGCCAGAGTTAAATTTGCTGAAAAACACCTCATGAAGCCAGCTCAGTTCTGGAAAAGTATTCTATGGACAGATGAGACAAAGATCAACCTGTACCAAAATGATGGGAAGAAAAAAGTTTGGAGAAGAAAGGGAACGGCACATGATCCAAGGCACACCACATCCTCTGTAAAATGTGGTGGAGACAACGTAATGGCATGGGCATGCATGGCTTTCAATGGCACTGGGTCACTTGTGTTTATTGATGATATAACAGCAGACAAGAGTAGCCGGATGAATTCTGAAGTGTACCGGGATATACTTTCAGCCCAGATTCAGCAAAATGCCGCAAAGTTGATCGGACGGCGCTTCATAGTACAGATGGACAATGACCCCAAGCATACAGCCAAAGCTACCCAGGAGTTCATGAGTGCAAAAAAGTGGAACATTCTGCAATGGCCAAGTCAATCACCAGATCTTAACCCAATTGAGCATGCATTTCACTTGCTCAAATCCAGACTTAAGACGGAAAGACCCACAAACATGCAAGACCTGAAGGCTGCGGCTGTAAAGGCCTGGCAAAGCATTAAGAAGGAGGAAGCCCAGCGTTTGGTGATGTCCATGGGTTCCAGACTTAAGGCAGTGATTGCCTCCAAAGGATTCGCAACAAAATATTGAAAATAAAAATATTTTGTTTGGGTTTGGTTTATTTGTCCAATTACTTTTGACCTCCTAAAATGTGGAGTGTTTGTAAAGAAATGTGTACAATTCCTACAATTTCTATCAGATATTTTTGTTCAAACCTTCAAATTAAACGTTACAATCTGCACTTGAATTCTGTTGTAGAGGTTTCATTTCAAATCCAATGTGATGGTATGCAGAGCCCAACTCGCAAAAATTGTGTCACTGTCCAAATATTTCTGGACCTAACTGTATGATCACAATGTTCACTTTTTTCGTCCTTACAAGAAATAAAACCATTGCAAACTGGAACCGTGAGTGTCTCAGAGTGTGGGATAGGTCGTATTGCTGAAGGAATATTAGGGTATGCGATCATATGCGGCTTTTTTATTGCCGATGCCCTTTGTATGGATCAGACAGAAATAACAGTAACTGCTGTGGTCCGTAGGTTCACATCAGACCATGAGAATTCCAAAAGGCATTTCTTTGCGTCTTCCTTTTGTCCAGTCACGAAGCATTTCCTCACAATTATGACACAGAATATGAGGAGCCCAATTCTTGTCTTGATCACCAAGGGGAACTTGAAAATAAGAATTATTCTTACCGTTAATTCGGTTTCTAGGACCTTCCACGACAGCATAGGAGGTTGTCTCTGCACGCCCTAATTGGGACAGGAAGCACAAGAGGTTTAAAAGGACCCTCCCACCTCCCATAGCCAGTGTCTTACAAAGAACCCATAGCATATGAGAAGTACAAACACATCCAGGAATATCGAGGATAAGGGAGGGAATTACCTGCTGTCGTGGAAGGTCCTAGAAACCGAATTAACGGTAAGAAGAATTCTTATTTCTCTAGTCCCTTCCACGACAGCATAGGAGGAATACCAACAAATTGATACCTAGGGGGGGACCACAGCCTGCAGGACCTTCCTGCCAAAAGCCAAATCCCTATTGGAATCCAGATCCAAACGATAATGCTTTGTGAAAGTATGGAGGGAAGACCACGTAGCCGCCTTGCAGATCTGCTCAGGAGAAGCCCCTGCCCATTCAGCCCAGGAGGCAGAGGTAGCCCTGGTGGAGTGCGCCGTGAATCCAGTAGGCGGAGAGAGATGCTGAGCAAGGTAGGCGTCTCTAATGGCCCGCACAATCCAGTTGGCGACGGTACTCTTAGCCACCTTCCTGCCCTTATTTCGACCAAAGGGCTGGATGAATAGGTTATGATCAAGACGCCAAGGTGCAGTAACATCCAGGTAGTGCAACACTGTCCGACGAACGTCCAAAGAATGAAACACTTCCTCACCTGGAGTCCTAGGATGCTGACAGAAGGAAGGCAGGATGATGGACTGAGAACGGTGAAAATCCGAAACCACCTTGGGAAGGAAGGAAGGGTCCAGCTGAAAGACAATGCTGTCATCTCTGACGGTCAGGTAAGGCTCCCGAATAGACAATGCTTGAAGTTCCCCAACACTACGAGCAGACGTAATAGCCACAAGAAAGGCAGTCTTGTGACCAAGAGAACGGATGTTACAGGAGGACAGAGGCTCAAAGGGAGACTGAGACAGTCCGGTAAGGACCACATTGAGATCCCAGCGAGGCGTCAGGACCCTCTGACGCGGACAGAGTCTACCAGCAGACACAAAGAAACGGCGGATCCAGCGATGATCCGCCAGAGCCGTGTCAAAGACTGCACTGAGTGCCGAGATATATATAATCCACTCTGGAGGAAGTCTAGAATCTGCGCAACGTTAGGCCGGAGCGGGTCATGAGGCCGAGAACCACACCAGGAGGAAAATTTCATCCAGATTTTATTGTAAATACTATTAGTCACTGGTTTACGGTTCTTCTGTAGAGTAGCCACAACCCTGTCAGAAAGTCCCTGGGCCCTCAGTGCCCGGGCCTCAGAAGCCAGGCAGCCAATTTGAGTTTCTGGGGATCCGGATGGAAAATCGGACCCTGGGATAGTAAACTGGGGTCGTAACCCAGGAGGACCTGCCCGTCTATCCCGAGCGTCAGGATCAGGCTGTACCAACTCCTCCGAGGCCACAGAGGGGCTACCAGGATAGTTGTGGCTCCGTCGTCTCTGATCTTCCTCAGGGTCCGTGCGAGAAGAGGAAGTGGGGGGGAAAGCATAGGCGAGGCAAAAGGACCAAACGTGGCAGAAGGCGTCCACCCCCAATGCCTTGTCCCGAGGGTTCAGGGAGAAATATGTTGCGACCTTGCGATTTCCTGCTGAAGCAAAGAGGTCCACCTCTGGAGTACCCCACCTTGCCACCAGAGAGCAGAACACCGCTTGATCCAGACTCCATTCCCCCGGATGAACATCCCGACGACTCAGGAAATCTGCCTGAAGGTTTAGGGAGCCTTTTAGATGGACTGCAGAAAGGGATAGCATGGACTGTTCCGCCCAGTGGAAGATCCGGGAGGACACAGACTTCAGGGCGCCCGATCGTGTACTGCCCTGATGGCGGAGATGTGCCACTGTGGTGACATTGTCCGAGTAGACCAGGACGTGAGAGTCCCGGACGAGATCCTGAGCCGCAAGGAGGGCTTCCCTGACTGCCCTGAGCTCCCGGTAATTGGAGGATTGGGAGCTGACATTAGGACTCCAGACCCCCTGAAATGGGGAGTTTGCCACCATAGCACCCCATCCCCGCAGGCTGGCATCGGTTGTCAGTGTAACCAGGGGCGTCTGAGTCCAGGCAACCCCCACCTGAAGGTTGTTGGGCCGCAGCCACCAGAGAAGGGATGAGGAGACTGTCCCCAAGAGGCGAAACCGTCTGTTCAGGGAGGACGGGAGTCGGTCCCAATGCGCCAGGATATGATCCTGGAGACACCGAGAATGGGCCTGAGCCCACCTGCCTGAGGGAATGCAGGATGTCATAGAACCCAGAGCCGACATAGCCGCTCGATGGGTCGGGCGAGCCTGATGGCGAAGCTTTGAGATTTTGGCTAGCAGGGCCACCCTGTGGCCCTCTGGGAGAAAGGATGCCTGCCTGTCGGAGTCCAGCAGCACTCCGAGAAACTGCCGAGTGGAGGAGGGGTGCAACTGTGATTTTTTGAGATTGGGGATCCATCCCAAGGACCGAAGGATTCCTAAAGACTTCTCCACATGGCTCCGGAGGGTCTGAGCGGAGGGAGCCACTAGAAGAAAGTCGTCCAAATATGGAACCAGACAGATACCCTGCAATCGTATGAAGGCGACCACCTCTGCCATGATCTTTGAAAAGATCCTTGGAGCCGAGGAGATCCCGAAGGGAAGTACATTGAATCGGAAATGAAGCACTTCCTCCCCGTGTAGAACCGCAAACTTGAGGTATTGCCTGTGACACGGATGGATGGGCACATGGAAGTAGGCGTCCTTCAGATCTATGGAGGCCATCTGGTGGTGCAGACCTATCAGAGTAATAGCCGATTTCACGGACTCCATCTTGAACCGACAGTACCTGACCTGCCGGTTGAGACGCCGTAGATTGATGATAATCCGGACGTCGCCAGACGGCTTTCTGACAAGGAAGAGACGAGAGTAGTGGCCTATCCCTTCTTCCTGACTCGGGACTGGGGAAACGACCCCCGAGTGCAGTAGCTCCTGAATCTTTGCGTACAGTAGAGCCTGGGAACCCTGCGACGCCAAAGCCGTGACTCGGAGACCCGGAAGAGGGGGGGAGATGAATTCTATTAAGAGACCCTCTGAGACGATCTTCAGAACCCATTGACAGGAGGTGATGGACCGCCACTGGGGAAGAAACGCCGAGAGTCATCCCCCCACCCGAGCCGAGTCACTGTTTGTCCTGCTGAGGACGTTGTTGATGGGGAGGGATGAGGATGTTTCTCCCTCTACCCTTAGGATAGCTCCACCGGCCCGCCTTCCCTTTCCCTCTGGGCTGGGAGGCCTGAGGCATCGAGGGACGAAAGGACCGCTTCCTGGGGGGTCTAGGATCAGGCAAGGCCTTACGATCATTCGCCTTGTCCAGAATATCATCCAGGGCAGGCCCAAACACCAAATCCCCTTTAAACGGAAGGGAGCAAAGTCTCATTTTGGAGGTGGAGTCTCCACTCCAGGCCTTAAGCCAGAGGGCACGTCTGGCAGAGTTAGATAGAACCGAGGTCCTGGCCGCCAGGCGGACTGATTCCACCGAGGTATCTGCCAAAAAACTGGTAGCCTTCCTAAGTAAGGGAAGGGATTCCAGCAACTCATCCCGAGGGGTACCCTGGGAAATATGAGCCTCCAACTGGTCTAACCCCCTAAGTAGGGACCGGGATACACAAGTGGAGGCAATGTTGGCCTGAATGGTAGAAGACAATGCCTCCCAGGATCGCTTCATGAGGCCCTCTACCTTCCTATCCATCTGATCTCTAAGTTGGGAAGTATCTTCAAAAGGAAGCGCCGTTTGTTTGGTTACCCTAGCCACCTGTACATCTACTTTGGGGACCTCCCAATGTAACTCAGAAGTTTCCAGAGGAAACCGGCGTCTGGGGTCACTCCGGAAACGCTTCTCAGGAAATTCCCATTCCTGAGAGACAATATCCAGAATATTGGCATGAACCGGAAACCCTAATTGTTTGACGGTTTTCAGGCCAGCAAACATTTCATCCTGGATAGAGGGAAGAGACTGCACTTCCTCTTACCCCATAGTACTCCGAACCGCCCCAATAAGATCCCCCAAATCTTCTGAGGGAAAAAGGAAGGACTGGTCAGACCTCCCGGAGGAAGAACCTTCATCGGGACCCTCCGAGGCGGAATCAGCATCCTCATGATCAGACGGGGCTGACTGGAGTTTCCTTTTCTTTGGGGAAGAGGGGCCAGGAGCAGGGAGGGAGGCTAGTGAGGCCTGATTCTCCTGCTTCATCATGGACCGTAGTTCGTCTACCAGGGACGGTTGTTCAGCCCTAATAATCTGGTCCGTACACTGTTGGCAAAGCTTCTTATCCCAGACTGCAGGTAGCTTTTTTACACAGACTGGACTTTCAGTCCGTTCATAGTGGTCAGGTTTATCCGGTTTATCGGACCTCTCTGACTTCTCAGACTTCTCTGACTTTTCATTTTTGTCAAATTTCTTAGTGGCCTTGTCCTCCTGGAAAACACAGACCAGAAAGAGCCATAAATATCCGTCTGAGACCTATGCATGAGGGACCACCCCCCTCCGTACTTACTGTGGCAGGGGGAACACTGGGCTCTGCAGATGCAGCTGCAGGGGAAAACATGTCAGGGTGCACAGCAGCAATCCTTACCGTGAATCTGAAGTCTTCAAAGCAGCCCTTATGCACAAGGGCCTGCCCCCCCAGTGACCGGGAACGTTCCCCGCCTCCTGCATCCGGTCCCTGATAGGCCGTTCAGCGTCGGCGTGTCCTCCACGCTGCCTCCGCGACCGGAAGTGCCCAACCGGAAGTTCGCTAGACCGGAAGTCCCGCCCGCGGTAGCACTTCCGGATCGCCCAGCAGCGTGCATGCAGGAAGCGGCCGGCGGCTCAGGGAGGACGCCGGCCGGGGAGCTAAACAGCCTGCATCACCCCAGAGGAGTTCCGGAAGGCTGGAGTAGCGGTCCCCAACAGTGTGAGGGAAACAGTAGGGGAGGAGCGGCGAAGGCCCGACCGATACTGCCCGGCTTAAGGTAGGATTAAACAAAAAAAAAAAAATATATACTGTAGTTCGCCGGCCACCACAGCATAGGAGAAAAAGAAAACCTCTCCATGCCCCATGGGGACAGGAAAGACACTGGCTATGGGAGGTGGGAGGGTCCTTTTAAACCTCTTGTGCTTCCTGTCCCAATTAGGGCGTGGAGAGACAACCTCCTATGCTGTCGTGGAAGGGACTAGAGAAATAGGCAATATATGCATGTGTCACAATGATGAAATATTGCGCCTTTGACATTAAAGTGTATAACAGCCACATATATAATAGAAGGTGTCAGGACTATTCTTATATTTACCCCTTCTCAAGGAAGCCATGATTCAATCTAAAAACAAAATATGAGGGTGTTTTTATCAGATAATATAATTTATTACATTTCAAAATAACTACAATTATGTAAAAGTCATGTTTGTAAAACATTAAAGAGGCTCTGTCAGCAGATTGTACCTATGTATGTGCTAATGCTACTAATTGCTACTAATGCCACTAATAAATAATGCTCCTAATGCTAATCTACATGATCCTATATGCAAGTTACAAACCAAAATGTGACGACAGGTCCTCTTTAATTGCCTTCTGGTTATGTTCAATCCAAGAGTCGTTGCCCTTTAACTCCAATTTAAAAACCAATGCATGTCATAAACTGTAACAAAAAAAGAAATTAAAATTGCCAAAAAACTAGAGCATGCACCAAAAAACGGATTTCAGATTTGGAAATATATAGAAAAAGTTCTAAAACTTCATGCAACAGAAAATGAAATGTCCAGTGAAAAATTATAATTTTTTCAAAATAAATGCTTTGGGTTCTTAGGATAGATCCTGATCATCATGGGTGAACGGCTTCAGCTGTAAATGGCTGGTACTGGCAGATACAAGTCTATCTGGCGGACCGCCAGCTTGCTCACAAATCCAACTACGAGCCTTTTAACTACAAGAACTATTTTGTATGAAACAGGAGCTGAAAATTAGGCTCTGTAGGGGGGACTTAGAAAACAGGCTCTCTCGAGGCCATTTGTTTTTAAAAAATGTTGCTCTGTGAGAGTACCCTTCCAATCTTGACTGTGATGGTGAAATGTGAAAACAGGGTCAGACAGGGTATAATGTAATATGGGCTGTGCCTTAAGGCCCCGTCACACACAGAGATAAATCTTTGGCAGATCTGTGGTTGCAGTGAAATCATGGACATATTGTTCCATTTGTACACAGCCACAAACCTGGCACTGATTGTCCACAATTTCACTACAACCACAGATCTGCCGCAGATTTATCTCTGTGTGTGACAGGGCCTTTAGAGTGAAACCATATTAGCGCATTTCCTAACACCACCGAGGATTGGTGCACATTGTCCTCCTACTACTACTCCTTTTCATCCACCTCCTCCTCATCCGGTCAGTGTAACACCCGCATGACCAACCTCAGCTCAGCACAGCCAGTGGGAAACAACTGCAGGCTGTTCTGAAACTCAGCTGTTTGGGGTTGAAATTCCCCACTGAGCCGGAGGTGTGGACAGATTTCATATGAGCCTTTTAAAAATTGTTGATCTCTGGTGTAACTTTGCCTATCTTGAACTTGTGGGTGAACTGGGAATACAGACTACATAGGGGAACTTTGTTAAACTTGCTGCTCTGTGTGGGAAGTCTGGCAATCTTGACTGTGTGGGTGAACTGGGAATACAGGCTCTTGGGGGCACCAAGAAAGTTAGGGTGCTTAAAGCCCCATTGCTAGGCAGGGACCAATTAAGGGTGAGTCATATCCCCTAGGGTCCAGCATCTAAATCTATTAGGTTTATATACCATTGATCTGCACAGCCCATAGATACAATTACCCTTACACTTTCCATCTGGTGTATCTAACACTATATGCACATTGTGTGTCTCTGGTTGCATGAATATAACCCTTTTAATTGATATAGAAATAAAGTATACATTTTTATTAGGAGTTTTTTTGTTTGGTTTAATAGGCTCTGTAAGTACCCTTTTTAAATTTTTGGTTTGTGGAGAATCTCTGAAATTTATCTCTGTGGGGTCACTGTTACATTATTTAGTTTCTTCATTTACTTGCTATGTACCCATAATTGCTATGGGTACAAAAGCCCTTTAAGTAATTTACCTATCCATATTTGTTTGCAGGGCAATTGGCATGCTCTTACCCCCATTTAGGTTCCTTTTGCAGCCCCCTAGCCCATGCTACAACCATTTTACAGCCACGAACATGGGCTCCCCATTGACTTCTATGGGGTTCGTTATTCGGGTGTCATGTTGGATGTCAAGTTTGCTTGCAGAACCTGAGATCCTGAATATCTATGGGCTTGCCGATCACTAGTGACAATCTATTATAGTATGTCAACCTCTAAGTAGATTTTTCTAAAAAATAAAACTATTTTTAGCAGACTTGTTGAAAATGGCTGTATAATTTAAACTCTGAATCTTTGAAGTATTGCAACTATTTAACAGCTTGGATTTTAGAGGATTATGTTATTCTTTTCACCATTTAAGGCCTATGCTACTGTTTCCCATGATACATGACCTGTTATTAACCGCTTATGTCCTGATAAGAAAATAACTAGATTTTTTATAGCCAACAGTAAAGTTTGAGATACTACGTATATGAACAAATATTTTCATTTGTGAATACTAATAGACTTGGAAGGTATTTCTTTTTATGGAGAAAAATCACAGGCCTTTTTCTGGAATATCTTTCTCTGCCAGTTCCCGCACACCTGGGATATGTAGGGATGGAGGTATTTGTTCTTTTCAAAGTGTTTTATGTTTCCTTTAAAATGTATAAATAAAGCATTATAAGAAAAAAGGAAATGATTCCTCTGGAGTTTTACTTCTCTCATGTCAGTTCTTTTATAATGATTACAGTAGGAATGAGCAAACCTTCTGATACAATTTCTGCTAATGACAGGCAAGGGGGAGACTGGCAAGTAAAATAGATATAAAAAATAGAAAATAATATGTCTTTCTGTTTTGATGTTTCATTTGAACAAAAAGTTTATTTTACCACTTTTTGCCTTGAAAAAATGCTGCCACTTTAAAGGGGTTTTCCATTTTCAGAAATTTATTGTTACTAGACTCAATTTGTTTAAAAAACAATCAAACTGTCCTTTACCCACCCTCCCCAGGTCCAGTGCTAAGATTCCCATTGTCTGTTATTTTCTGCAGAACTGATAACGGGTTAACAGTGCTGCAGCTAATCAGTGAGCTCAACGGCTCTGAGTGTCTCTTGCTGCCTACTCAGGCAGAGCCGCTTACCTCACTTATTGGCTGCAGCACTGAAAATGTAACAGCAGTGCTAGAAACAATAACAGACACTGGAAACAGTAGCAGAGACTCAATATTGGACCAGGGGAGGATGAATAATGCATTTTTTTTATTATTTTTTTTAAAGCACCACTCCAGACTTTTTTTATTTAACCACTGGAGTCATGCTTTAAATATAAGTCCCCTGCCAATTTTCTTATAGTCACCTGCTGCCGTTTTCAACTGTTTTCAGTGTAACTTCAGTCGGTCTGGCGATTTGTCATATGATGGCAGCTCCAGTGTTTCATGAAGTTACCCAGAGGTCACAACTCAATACAAGTCTATGAGATCCTCTTTCTGGCTCTCATAGAGTTACATTGAGTACTCGTGACATAACCTCTGGGTAGTCAGAAGTTACTGGCTCAAGATGGCGCCAAGGGATGAGAGAAAGAAGCTTACGAAGGGTGAGTATAACACAAGGGACAGGAGACTTAAATTTAAAGCCCCACTAAGAACAAACTTTGTGTAGTCTGATTTTGCAGTCATGCTCAAGTCTATCTGTTTTTTTATTTTCTGTTTACCTACTTTACTTACAGTATATATACTGAACAAAAATATTAACGCAACACTTTTGTTTTTGCTTCCATTTTTTCATGAGCTAAACTCAAAGATCTAAGATGTTTTTATGAACACAAAAGGTTTTTCTCTCAAATATTATTCCCTGATTTGTCTAAATCTGTGTTAGTGAGAATTTATCTTTTGCCGAGATAATCCAGACACGTCACAGGTGTGACATATCAAGATGATTAATTAGCATGATTATTGCACAGGTGTGCCTAAAGGGTGCTTTATACACGGCGACACCGCTAGCGATCTCATTAGCAATGTAACATGCCAGATTGCACATACGACTTGGCGACATCGCACATGTGACTGGCGCTACAAAAGTTACCTATGTGCGATCTCGGCAAATCTTATCTGCAATCTGGCGTGTCACATTGCTAACGACATTGCTGGCGATGTCACAGCGTGTAAAGCACCCTTTAGGCTGGCCACAATAAAAGGCCACTCTAAAATGTGTAAATTTATCACACAGCATAATGCCACAGATGTCGCAGGTTTTGAGGGAGTGTGCAATTGGCATGCTGACTGCAGGAATGGACATCAGAGCTGTTGCCTAGGATTTGAATGTTCATTTCACCACCATAAGCCATCTCCAAAGGTGATTCAGACAATTTGGCAGTACATTCAACCGGCCTCACAACCGCAGACCACGTGTAACCACACCGGCCCAGGACCTCAATATCCAGCATCTTCACCATCAAGAGCATCTGAGACCGGCCATCCAGACAGCTGTTGCAACATTCGGCCTGACTAACCAAAGAATTTCTGCACAAACTGTCAGAAACCGCCTAAGGGAAGCTCGTCTGCTATTCATTATCATCAGGGTCTCCACCTGACTGCAGTTCGTCATTGAAAACAACTTGCGTGGGTAAATCTTACATTCAATGGCGATCGTACAACAAAAAGAAAATGCACAGAATAGCGGCACCACACAGTAACAGGAGGAGGTGTACTCACAGGAATCCACGTGGAGGCAGGACAGCGGTTCTAACCTCCGTGTATATTCCCAGTAACCGGTCCAAATGGACCCAGAGAAGCGCCTGGTCGGTGTCAAGCTGCCGTTGTCATTGTCCAAAGAGCTCTCCCTCACCGCTCCCCCTCCCCTGCTCTAACATGGATTAATTTGCTGTTGTATCCTTGAAGTGAAAAAAATAAACGCTGGACTGAAGGCTGAGTGCCCCGTGACTTCCATGTCATCTTACATTCAGTGGCACCTGGCATGTTGGAGAGGTGCATAGGGCAGATGGCAGTCAGGCAAATGGTGGTCACAGAGATACTGACTGGTTTTCTAAAGCCCCTGGACTGCCCTATACTATGAAACTGCACATTTTAGAGTAGTCTTTTATTGTGGCCAGCTTAATGCACACCTGTGCAATAATCATGTGGTCTAATCAGCATCTTGATATGCCACACCAGTGAGGTGGAGGTATTAACTCAGCAAAGGGGAAGTGCTCACTAACCCTTGATTTTGGCAAATTTGTAAACTGTATTTTGGAGGAAGAGGCTTTTTATGTACATAGAAAAAGTCTTAGTTCATTGAGTTCAGCTCATGAAAAATGGGAACAAAAACAAAAGTGTTGTGTTTATATTTTTGTTCATTTATATGTAGATAAAATGGAAAGGAGTATGATTATATAAAGACTGCACAGGGTTTGTGTGTAGTGTGTTACTATGAAGACACATAAGTCTGTATAGAAACTGTTAATATGTAGAGATAGAGTTTTAGTTAAGAGTATTTGAAAAATATCTCAATTTTTTTGTTTCAAAAGCATCAGCAATGCGTGTACCATGTAATTTCATAACAAAATGTTATCAAAACACCTATCGGAGAAAATATATGTTCTAGCAAAGTCCAAATAATTGTACGATTAATCGTAAATAATAATATTTCTTTTTTTCAGCAGCCTTACATTTATGAATTTAGAGTCTCACAATGTCACACAGGCGCATGTAATAAAACATCATATAAACATTCACAGCATGTATTTACAATTTGACGTACATGCCAATAAAATTTTTCCAAGTCGCAAAATAGGAGCAAGATGTCCCCTTTTGTTAATCAATCTTCTAAGAATGAAATACATTGTACAATGAAATATTAATTAATGAATTAATGAACTATAAAGTGCAAACGTCTTGCTAATTAGATTCCAGCACTCCAACTTGTGTCAAAGGAATAATAAATATGAAAGCAAACTTTTGAATGTCAAAAAGCTTTGATAAACTCCATAAACTTCCTTTCTAAGAGGTGATCCCAGACTCACAATTCTCAGCGAATAATCAAACACCTAGTGATCTCTGCAGAAGCCAATATTATGAGCACTAGTCAGGGGTCTTTCCATAGCAATTATAATTTATACATATAAATTAATACATAAATACATACTATAAATTTCAATTTTGTAGAATCGCGTAATCAAATACCATAGTTTATTATTTGTGTTTTCCCAATATAGTGTTATGTTTATTAATATCTTTTAATTAATCAATATTATATTTCTAATGCAAACATCAAAAAAATATATTTTTATCATTATATCGCTCAACGGATTCTATTTTATTGATATTTATTTATTTATTTTTTTATGTAGAACTTCGAGTTGCAATCAAAATTTTTTAACCATTGCAAATTACATTTAGTAGCAAATTATACAAGCATTCTATTGTTTTAATAAACTAATAAAACCAGAGCAATTTAAAGCCTTGAACACATCTAAAACTAAAAAGTATTTCCTCCAAATTCATCACAAAATTCCTCTTTTATTGACTACCGCTGACTCAGAATTATTCAACTCCTTCATGACAAGGCATTTTTAGTACTTAATAGAGCACCTTTGGCTGCTATAATCTGCTATAAACAAGATGCATAGTCAGACAACAGCTTTTAGCAGTGTTTCTTAGATTAGTCCATTCCTCAAAGTAAATGGCATCCAGTTGCCTAAAATTCTTACATGCTACAAACATCTCCTTCAAAGCTCACCAAATATTTTATATGGCAGCGGGTGACTGTGACAGAATCTCTACAGAATTTTTCATGACTCCTCCTGAAATCAATCTTGTAGACTTAAGGCAGCTTTACATGCTGCAACATCGCTACCGATGTCGCTAGCGATTGCACCTGCCCCTGTCGTGCGTGTGTCATGGGCAAATCGCTACTCAAGGCGAACAATATCGCTAGTACGCCTCACACGCACATACCTTCCTAACAACGTCGCTGTGGCCGGCGAACAAACTCTTTTTTAAGGGGGAGGTTCATGCGGCGTCACAGCGACTTCACACAGCGGCCCGCCAATAGCAGCGGAGGGGCGGAGAGCAGCCGCATTAACTTCACTCCCACCTCATTTCCAGAGGATGCAGGAACGCTGTTCTTCGTCGTTCCGGGGTATCACACGTAGCAATTTGTGCTGCCTCAGGATTGACGAACAACCTGCATCCAAAATGAGCACTGATATTTTGGAAAGGAACGACGTGTCAACAATCAACAATTTTTGCCGTTTTTTGGATCGTTAGCGGTTACTCGTAGGTGTCACACGCAACGACATTGCCGCAACGACATTGACATTACACGCCGGATGTGCGTCACGAATTCCGTGACCCCAGCGATATATCGTTAGCGATGTCATTGCATGCAACGGGGCCTTTAGAGGTTTGTTTGGGATTATTGTCCTGCTGGAAGGTCCCAAGTATCATCTCCTCAAGACATGATGATTCCTCAAATGATTTCCAGATACGTGATCGAAAACATCCTGTCATACATCTGCTGTCAGTTTATAATATCAGAGAAAGCAAAGCTTCCCAGAGCATCAGAAAGCCACCACCATGCTTCCTTGTAGGCATGGTGTTTTTTAAACATTTAATCATTCAAGTCACCGCAAATTCGGTCAGTCATATGCACTACTCTGAAGCCAGGTCTACGCGTAGTGTGGTGACTTCTGATAATGAGCAGTTAGCCTACACCCAGTGTCGGGCATGCTCAATACTGAGAGGTACACACAGCTTTATATAGAGATGCAGTGACATTGGGCATTGTAAAGCATGTTTATCATGCCCACAAGGGCAGGATAACATGCTAAGTGGACTAAGTGGGTAGATTAGTTGTGGGAACTAGTGCCCCTGTGGCTAGTCACAGCCCTCATTAGCATCCCATAAATGAGCTTGAGAAATACTTTTTGTAGCAATCTGTTTATGTATGCTACTATATGCTGAGACTATTAGACAGGTAATATGCACCCAGAATTGCTTGTGGTTCTGAGTGACCAGGGGACATGACAGGATCCCTTTAATTGTGGTATGATGTGTTGAATTTGGAGAAGCCACTTGTTATATTAGCTGTGTTGAAGTTTTTAAATTATTCTTTTTGATTAGTTTATTTACTAGAAATTTTGGAAATTATGATAATAAACCTAACTTGCAGTAGGGGGTTGAATATTTTTGCTGGAACGCTATACACAACAACAACCTGTTATACCAAATAAGAAAATGCTATGACGCAAATTATGCTAAAATTACTTTGATTTTATATAGCCTTTCTCAAAACCGGTGCCTGTTCTCGACATCAGTGAATGTCCCATAGGGCTGACCCCCAATAATTACAAAGTTAGCAATTTTCCAGTGGAAAGGTGACAACTATGGATGTTGGGATTGTTAAAAGTAGTCTTGGACAAGATTTGCATTCCTTAATCCCTCCTAATTATGTATGTAATTTAGTGTAAGTATAATAAAATTCTTACTGATCACTGTCCTTCCCAGTTTCCAGCATCGCCCTGGTCCTCAATTGGCTGATATGACCTTAAAATTGACTATACAGCTCACAATAGTTTATATGTGGATTGAAAGTTGCTTTGTCAAGGTAAGTCTGGGGAGACAAGTTCTGAGTCTCACAGACTTACATTGGAAAGAAACTGTTGGACCTCACAGTATGTGTGACCCATCAAAGCTGATGAACACTCACTGGGGCATGAAGGGGGAGGAGAAGTGCTGAAAATTAGGGAAGACAGCGATCGGTAAGTATTTTAATTTAATTATACTACATTATTGACATTTAGGAGAAATTAAAGAATTATATTTTTGCTTAGACTTCTTTAAAACGTTTCTTCAAGAAGTAATCCAAGATGCCTGCTGCCACCTATTTCACACTCCAGCATGTACTAGACATGCATGACGATTGGATGCAGCCTGAAGAAATGCTGCTCAAAACATATGTCTCTGAATTTCTTTATTTTTGCTGTCAAACTGAAGAGCAGCATAGAGAACTAACATAATTTATCAAATCTGGAAGAAAAAAGCCACTCCACTCTGTGAGTCTTCACAGCTATGTATAAACCTGTCAGGTTGAATGAGCAGATGAGTTCTGCTTTTTGACAAATACTGCTCCTCAGCTAGACAGGAACTATATGCTATCTTAGAGACAACTGCCTTGAGCAACGTTTCTTCATGCTGCACCCCTTCTTCATGTGTGTCTACGATTGGTTACAGCTTGAAATAGGTGACAGCGGTCAACTTGCATTACTTCTGGGAATCCAGGAGAATGAGTACTGTGGAAGGAAAGCGCAATAGGGTCTTATCCAGTATAAAAATTAATTAAACAGGATGAAGGAACTCACCTTTTGAGGTTGTGCGAGTCACAACCCCTGTGAAGTATATAGTGGTATTAGCTGCAGCCCCGAAGTGTAGATTGTCAAACCAATAGAGGAAGAAATCCGGTATATGCCACGCTAATACTACATTCAATATTGATGAAATTATTACTTTATTGTATGTATAGGTCTACGCGTTTCAGAGATATCCGTCTCCTACATCAGGATATACAAAGGAACAGTGCTATTTCTGGGAAAACCTTTTTAACAAGCAGATGAGGTGAAGATTGAAGGAGCTTCTAGGTGAGCTTATATCTTGATTAGTAGAGTACCACACGATGTGGGAACTCCAATCAGAGTCACTATTCCCTTCAAAAGCTATAAATTATCTCTGCCTATGCATACATTCCAAAAGTAAAGTAGGTATAATATGGGAGAGCAGCCTCTAGAAAGAACTCCTTAGGAGCTGTGACTGTTATATGTTACAAAATCATGTTGGGTTACTCGAAGGGTCTAAGAGCTGTTGTCCAACAGTTGTTGTACCTAAATAGCACCGCAGTGGGGCATGCAGTAGGGAAGAAGGCAGACATTGCCCACACCAAAGCTTTGAGGTGCACTTGTCCTTCTGTGCCAAGTGGGGATAGTAAATGGAGTTAGTCACAATAGCCTTCCAATTTCCCTTAGAATCCCAGCAGGATTAGCAGTCAATAACAGTAGACGTGAGGAACGAGATAGTAATAAGAATAATTTATAACAAACAAACTGTTTAGTGGCAGTCAATGAAAATCCAATGTACACGAACCTGATTGTCGCGTTCTGCTTCTGTATCATAGAGTCTTTCTGGCAACCTGTAAAAATGTCTTACCCCGGGATTATTACTACACTGTTAGCTTATAATATTTTGACAGAAATAATAACAGAGTTTATGGAGATCATATATTTAAAAATGGCAAATGATTGTGTATTTTATTTCCCCGCTAGATTTATTATCTTATAATAAAATAAGTATTTCTGTAGGTTTTAAAAATACAGTGGTCATCCATCCATATTGGCATCAATTAAACTTCTGTCATTTGCTCATTACAGTATGAAAGCCACATTATTGCCTGTGAACCGTAAACTATGTTTTAGAATGTGATATAGTTTAGATTTTCATTTAGAGATCGTAAAACTGTTCACTAAAGTTATGTTGGGGGAAAAAAGATCGAAAGTGCTAAACCAACCTGCAGAATATAAAATCCTTTCATATCATTTTTATGACAAGAAACACGAGTCCTAAAGGTTTAATGTTACCTTGCTTTTATAGAGGGGTTTTTAATTCCTGATTCCGGTTATGGTTTGTCAAATGAACTGTGACATTAAAAAGCATCAGGATCTACAGACTACAGAAGCTTTATAATGTAGCATTCATTTATATCATAAACACGGGCCTAAAAAACACTGTTACAATAGAAATCCTCCATTAATAAGGCCCATGTACTGCATACTATATATATGCCAGCAAGAAACCACATTAATGTCAAACCACTAATCTCATAGTGAAAATATTCAACTAAACTCAAGTAAATGTCCATATTTGAACATCATTTTAGAGTTTATACAGTGAGTTGATAATCATAAAAAGTTACTTTGGTTTGTTGATAACTTATACTGTAACAGCTTGTATTCAAGAGCTGAATTCTGCTGGTTGCCACTGAAAACACTCACCACGCTTCTTGATGGACAGCTTAGCTAATTTACTACAATTAGGTGAGACAGATAGTATCCCTTACCATAGAATTTGAGCTATGACTTAAAGGGAATTTGTCACCTGAATTTTCGCTATGAAACTAAAAGAATACCCTTCTGCAGCTCCTGGTCAAGGTTCATCTTCCTACTGTGCCCCCTTTCAGACCTAAATAAACACTTTATAAAATCTTACCTTTTGGTATGCTAATGAGCTTTGCTGGCCACGGGGGCGGGCTGTATTGCGTCCGTTATTCCCCATCCTGCCGCTGTTCGCCATCCCCCTGTGTTGATTTACATTGATGAGGCCGGCGCCCTCATGTTAGGCAAGGCTCCTGAAGCGCTGTTCAAATTGCGAGCGCCGGTGATGTAATTGCGCAGGTGCGAGATTATGGGCGGCGCTGTGAATGTCATCACCAGCATCATCCAAGTACCTGCCCATAATCTCGTCTCATATCATCCACATTACCTATTACCGTGGGCACAGGATTATGGGCGGGTACTTGGATGACGCTGGCGCTCAGTCCCGCGATAGTGCCACTGGGCATGCGCAAGACTTCAGGAGCTTTGAGTAACATGAGGGCAGTGGCCTCATCGATGTAAATCAACACAGGGGGACGGTGAACAGTAGCAGGAGGGGGAATAATGGAAGAAATACAGCCCGCCCCCATGGCCAGCAAAGCTCATTAGCATTCCAAAAGGTAAGATTTTATAAAGTGTTTATTTAGGTCTGAAAGGGGGGCCAGTAGGAAGATGAACCTTTCTAGAATGCAGCCCAGGAGCTACAGAAGGGGATTCTTTTACTTTCATAGCAAAAATTCAGGTGACAGGTTCCCTTTAAAGCATTTGCATGAGATATAAATTTGGTGGTTAGAGGTCAAAACCCTGGAACCCTGATGTTCACTACAGTGAAGGGGATCATGTCCTCACTGTTTATTCTAGAGCCAAAAAGAGAGAGGAGAAAACCAGTGAGATAGCTGTGTAAGTACACTTGTGATACCAATTCCCAGTTGGGAAATACCCATTGGCTAATTTTTTTGGCATATCCTATCAATTTATTATAAATGTCCATTGTCATAATTTACCGCTTCAGGAAGAGCACAGTATAAGTACAGTTGAAACCAGAAGTTTACATACACTATGTAAAAAGACACATGCATAATTTTCTCACTATTTCACATGAAACCAGAATAAACCTTTCTCATTTTAGGTCAGTTAGGAACCAAAATTATTTATATTTGCCAAATGCTAGAATAATGAGAAAGAGAGAATGTTTTAAGGCATTTTTATTACTTTCTGCAAAGTCCAAAGTTTACATGAGTACTATGCCTTTAAACAATATGGGACAGCCCATATGATGATGTAATGTCGAGCTTCGGATGGGTTTATTGGCAAACATCTAAGTTAGAGACACACTTGTGGATGTGTTTTAATGCACACCTGAAACACACTGTTTCTTTGGTAGCATCATGGTAAAGTCAAAAGAAATCAGAGAATTGTGGACTTGCACAAGTCTGGTTCATCCGTGGGTGCAATCTCCAGATACCTGAAGGTGCCTCGTTTATCTGTACAAACAATTATACACACAAGTGTATACACATACAAGTACAAACAGGATGGGAATGTCCAGCCATCATACCGCTCAGGAAGTTCTGAGTACCAGAGATGAACGTGCTTTAGTCAGACATATGCATATCAACCCAAGAACAAAAGCATCAGACCTTGTAAAGATGCTGGCAGAAGCTGGTAAGACTGTATTATTATCCACAGGGAAACGAATATTGTATCAACATGGACTGAAAGACCACTTTGCCAGGAATAAGCCATTACTCCAAAAGAAATCAGATTAATGTTTGCAAATGCACATAGGAACAAAGACCTTAATTCTTGGAGACATGTCCTATGGCCTACAAAACTAAAATTGAATTGTTTGGCCATAATGACCATCAATTTGTTTGGAGGAAAAAGAGAAGCTTTGAAGACAAATACCCCCATCCCAACTGTGAAACAGGGGGGTGGCAGCATCATGTGGTGTGGTTATTTTGCTGCAGGAGGGACTGGTGCACTAGATGGTATCATGAGGAAAGAAGATTATGTGGCAATACAGAAACAACATTTCAAGACATCAGAAAGTAACTTAAGGCTGGGGTGGAAATGGGTCTTCTAAATGGACACACACTGTCAAACTGGTTACCAAGTGGCTTAAGGATAACAAAGTCAATGTTTTGGAGTGGCCATCACAAAGCCATGATCTCAATTCTATTGAAAATGTATGGGCAAAGTGGAAAAGGCAGGTGCAAGCAAGGTGACCTACAAATTCAGTTACACCAGTTCTGTCAGGAGGAATGGGCCCACATTCCTACCAACTTTTCTGAGAAGTTTGTGGAAGGAGATCCAAAACGCTTGACCCAAGTCATACAGTTTAAGGGCAATGGCGCCAAATACTAATGAAATGTATGCAGAAAGTAATAAAAATCCCTTAAAACATTATCTCTCTCATTATGGCATTTGGCAAATATAAATAATTTTGGTTTCTAATTGACCTGAAGTGGGAAAAGTTTATTCAGATTTCATTTCAAATAGGAAGAGAAACATGTGTAGCGCCCCACGGGGCAGGTGTTTTAACCTATTCGTAGCTGGGCCGGGGGTGCAGATCCTCTGCGTCGTCACTGGGTGGCTTCGCCGGGTTCCGTTCCCCTGAGGCGTACAGGAAGGAGGATAGGAGGGTGGTAGGGAGGATGGAGGTAGTAGTTGGAGATTTAGGAAAGTCTTTTAAGGTGATCGTGATGAAAACTGTGGTGCATGGCCAGAGATGAGGGCCGCCACTGCAAGGTCTCTCACTGGGGCAGATGTCGGGTGCAGCCATGATGGTATTGCTCCCCACAGGCGGAGCGGGCCCCAGGATGATGGTGGGGGTGGTAGTCCATGTTGGCGCCACAGCGCTGGGCGACAGTGCTGGTAAAAGAGAGGCAGAGACAGGGGCTGTGGTTCCAGGTGTTTTTACTCACAAGTCTTTCAGATGCTGCCTGATGGGCTCCAGCTGATCCTGGATCTGTGAAAGGTCAAGTCCAGTGTGTGTGTCAGCCTGTGAGCTCTCTCCTATTTTGATGTGCTAAGTATCGGACCCCCGTGGTATGAAGCACTTGAGGGTCCTGGTGTCAGTAAAAGTGTACCGTACTGTATGCTGATAGCGAGGTTCCGTTATGGGGCCGATCCTCAACCTTGGATCCTATGTGTTATTTGCTGCAGATTCGTGGGGCGGGTCCAGTGACTTTTCTAGCCATTCCCCGCGATCCTTGCAGAGTTGGTAGACAATGTGAAGTATGCCTGCTCTAGGAATCTGTATCCCGACAGCACCAGTCCTATGGAAACAGCTGACCTGCTTCACCCCAGCGACTGTGTTGAACGCTTTGGCT
The DNA here is from genome assembly GCF_048569485.1 of Anomaloglossus baeobatrachus. Taxonomy (NCBI): domain Eukaryota; kingdom Metazoa; phylum Chordata; class Amphibia; order Anura; family Aromobatidae; genus Anomaloglossus; species Anomaloglossus baeobatrachus. The sequence continues at coordinate 594,712,246 of NC_134354.1, read as the reverse complement.
GCTCTGTGTCTGAAGCTGAACTCCCCTGTTGTGATGGTGTTGTGTGTTCTGAGCTGTTGCCCCCAGCCGCTGCCACCAGCTGGTTCACTACTCTCACTAGGTCAACCTGCTCTTCCCATTGTGCTAATAACTCCCCCTGGTGGTTGGTTCTCTCTGACCCTGAATCCCCAGTCCAGTGGATCTGTGGAGCCCCTGGTGCGGTGGTGTCATGTAAACCCACCACTGTAGTGACACCCTACTGTGATCCGACCCTGGCCCAGTCCCCATTGGGGAGGGCAACCCACTGTCTGTATGTCTGTGTATGTGTAAACCAGACTCGACCTTCCTTGGACCCAGGATGAGTACTACACCCTAATAGGGGTGCAGTACCCTTTGGCGCCTGAAGTCTGAATGCATATGTGTATTTTTAGATAGTGTATGTAAACTTCTGGTTTCAACTATAAAGTTCAGGTGGGGAGTCGTTATAGGGAACCTGTTAGCTTCCCCACTACTAACATTATTTGCTAGAAGAACATCACCGCCTTCTCATTTCAAATCTCTGCCGCTCATGCAATGAGCAGTGAAGCATGTGTACGCTCCCTGGTTTTCATTGTTGCACTGTACATGCCAAGGGAGGCAGATGTGATGCAGGACTCAACCAGTCATTCAATTGTCAATGCAATTCTCTTCTCCTACTCTTGACACACCGAGAACAATATCACAGAAGAACTGCTACCAGAGGCCTCCTGTATCCGTTGTTTCAGGTGCCCCACATCCTGGATCCTAGATCTGCGGTATTGCTCTCGGTATTTCAAGAGTGGGAGAAGAGAATTGCATTGACAATTCAGCAGCACTTTGAGCACATCCTTTAGTGGGTTACCGTCGTTGTTCCATGTCACAAACAAGTCAATAACTCAATAATTAAAAATTAGCACACCATTGCTTTTCTTGTGCAACTCTCTATGTGTTTGATGTGCCATATGACCCCCTTCCTATTGAAAAAATGAAAGTTGAATTCAAAATTGCACCTTTGCAGATGTTCGCCATGGGCGTCACCCAGCCTCAAATGTTTGGCCTCTCCCATGTACTAATTTGCCACACACGGTAAGGTGATATCAGTAACCACTTCCATTTTATCAGGGTGTAACCCTACTTAGGGCCCACCCTGTAGATTGCACAAACTGCTGAGCCCAGTGATTGTTAGCATCCGATCAACAAAGTCCAGAGCATCAGTGGAGAGTCAGCGCTGGACCCAAGGTCGGTGAGTAAAAGTTCAGTTTGATATCTTGATATTCTGAGCATATGGTGTAACGGGGTGCCAGGGGCGCCTCTGGGCTTGTAGTCGTGGCCCCTTCTGTCAGGCTTACCCCTGGCTCCGCCGTCACTATCGGGACGGGAGATGTCTTGGTGGGGCAGAGTGTGGTGGTGCAGATGTCGTCCGACGTATAAACACTCTCCAGGCATGGTTCGATGCAAATAAAAGACATTCTTTATTTCACAACTCTTTCCAAAAACCGGCAGTTACAGATGACTTCACGTTCTTTTCTTAGCTGGGGAAAGCCTGCCCTGACGTCTCCTCCAGTGGGGATGTGCCCGGCTAATCTGCTTCACCTGGCTCCCACTTATGGCTACCCACAGCCCGGACCCACACCGGGACTGCTTCGCACTATGAGGTTCCGCCCGTTCCTTTTCTCTCCGGCTTCCCTGTTCTTCCAGCTCCCTTCTTTCTTTCTTTCTTTCTGCCCACTCAGCTCCACACTCTGCCCCTGGCTGTTTCTTCTCTCCCGTCCCAGACACAACTGCCTTCAGCACACACTTCCTTTCCCCCTAAGCTGCCGGCTCCTCCTCCATCCTGTACAGTTTCTATGGGGACAGCATTAACCACTTCAGAGAAAACCTGTGCTTCCTTGTAAGGGGTCTGCCCACCCCTTACATACCTCCCCTCTTTAAGCCTAAGCCTCCCGGCAAGGCACAAATCTAAAATCACATTTTAAAACTAAACAAAGTCATTTTAATGAAACTGCGAACATGTTCACCTGAGGGCACCTGCAAGGGCACACCAGTCCAGCGCCCGGAGTTCCTCCTGGAAGCTCCCGGTCTTAGTCGTGCCCGGAGGCCGTCGGCAGGCACTCCCGGTCTTAGTGGAGTTTCTGCCCGGAGGCTTTTGCAGCACTCCCGGTCTTAGACGTTAGCTGGCAGGAACACAACTCGGCAAAAATCTTCTTAACGACGCGGAGGGAGCCCCTGGCTCAGTCCAGCATCAGGCTCTCTTCCGGGCTCAGCAACTTGAACGGTTACAAACAACACACCTTCTTCCGGCTCAAAACACCGCCGGTGTTGAACAAAAACAGGCCCGCCATCTTCCGGTCTTGAAAAGTCACTCCGGATGATATGCACGTTGCCATTCGGCTCGTTGGGCCTGCACGTACTCCGACAGGGACTGTCCGGGCAACCGGCGCAGCCTCCGGAAGGGCTCGTAGTTGGCGGGTTGCTCCAACGTCTCGGGTGGGAGAGTTCAGCTAGCACCGGTCTTTGCTGCGACCGCCGCCGGTATTGGCATTCCTCCCACTCGATTTCCTGTTGCCACTGTGCGGCCTCTTGTGTAGTGGGCCGCTCCGGTCCTCCTGGCACAGCCGGTAGGTTAAGGGTGGGTCCTTCCGCAGCCGCAGTCTGCTTCGGGCGTCCTCTGCCCAGGCTAGTCGCTACTAGTGCGGCTACCGCAGCTTGCTGTCTTCCTGGAGTCTCCATCTTGCTCGGAGTCAGCGTTTCTGGTAATGGCGTCGGGGTCAGTGGAGATGCTGGAGGAAGTGGAGGCGGGCTTACTTTTCCCGCTCTTGGGTATACTCCACCCCCAGTCTCACACATCAGGTCGACCCCTACGCGGCGGTTCTTCTTTTTCTCTGGAACACCGCCCACTTCACATATCTTCCTTCGTGCCCTGGGACCGGCACCTCCCCTCTTTGGACGGAGTACTCCGAACTTCTTTTTCGGCACTGGCCAGCCCCAGGCTCTTCTTTTGGCGCCAATTCTGTGCGCGCTTTCTGTCTCTTCACAGACAACGGCCATCTTGCCGCCATCTTGTGCCCGGTCCAACGCCTTAGGCACTTCTTCCTCTTCCCACCATGGGATCGGGACTCTTTTCCAATAATCTGGATCCAGTGTCCTCGGCATCACTTGATCTCCTTCTTCTTGGAGCGGGACCCCTTGCATATGATCCGGATCCTGCCGACTACGCCACATGTAACGGGGTGCCAGGGGCGCCTCTGGGCTTGTAGTCGTGGCCCCTTCTGTCAGGCTTACCCCTGGCTCCGCCGTCACTATCGGGACGGGAGATGTCTTGGTGGGGCAGAGTGTGGTGGTGCAGATGTCGTCCGACGTATAAACACTCTCCAGGCATGGTTCGATGCAAATAAAAGACATTCTTTATTTCACAACTCTTTCCAAAAACCGGCAGTTACAGATGACTTCACGTTCTTTTCTTAGCTGGGGAAAGCCTGCCCTGACGTCTCCTCCAGTGGGGATGTGCCCGGCTAATCTGCTTCACCTGGCTCCCACTTATGGCTACCCACAGCCCGGACCCACACCGGGACTGCTTCGCACTATGAGGTTCCGCCCGTTCCTTTTCTCTCCGGCTTCCCTGTTCTTCCAGCTCCCTTCTTTCTTTCTTTCTTTCTGCCCACTCAGCTCCACACTCTGCCCCTGGCTGTTTCTTCTCTCCCGTCCCAGACACAACTGCCTTCAGCACACACTTCCTTTCCCCCTAAGCTGCCGGCTCCTCCTCCCTCCTGTACAGTTTCTATGGGGACAGCATTAACCACTTCAGAGAAAACCTGTGCTTCCTTGTAAGGGGTCTGCCCACCCCTTACAATGGAGTAATGAAACAGGACAACCCCTGTAATGCACAATGCTGCACATATACGACACAGAGTTGGCGCGGGCACAGGAGTTATTGGTGTAACTCTTTCCATGGGAACAGACTGTAACTGACTTGTGGATTGATATATACAAATATGTCGTAAATGCACTAAAAAGAGTGACTGTTCCTAGCACATAAGTGCCAGGTCGGTTCTAGATTGGCAGATATTCTTCCCAGTAATGAAGCACAGAACAGTTAACTATAGAAATATGAGCAAAAAATAGCATTATATATATACTGTGTGTGTGTGTATATGTATGTATGTATATATATATATATATATATATATATATATATATATATATATATATATATATATATATATATATATATATTTATTTATATAGTCCTTGTTAAAAATTTGATATTATCTATGTATCAGCCTGTCTTTATCACAAGAGAATTCTGTAATTTAGAGCGCACTTCAAGCACCCTGTATATTAGCTGCCGACATCTGTACAGGTGTTTTATTTTCTTAGGATAAAACAAATATGTGATTGACAGTGTAAGTTATATTTTTGCCATTGAGCGCTCCAGCTGTTGTAACTGTGTTTTTTCTCAGTTTTAATTATTTTGCGCCAGGCAAAGTGGCAGTTTAGTTCTCACTTGGGACTGTACTATTCGTATTGGTTCCAATCTGTCTTACATAAACTTTTTAATCAATTTCAAGTTAGATTCTCTTGTCAGATAAAGAAAGGGAGCTGTGGGGAATTTCCATATCCATTAGCAAATCCTAAGATGTTGTAATTAGTGGAAACAATAACTATCAGTAAGGCAATGCTTTGCCGCATATAACGACAGCAAACGACTTGACACTCAATTACTCCACTTTTCCTCGGTACAAGCTCGGAAGGTGTATTTAATCTGATAAATGTAAAAGTAAATTTACACTATCATGTTGCTGGATCAAAACTGGAGTGAAATATGCATTGTGCTTTGTCTATGACAACGCCATATATTTTTATAAAACATGACACTGTGTCTTCTCTTTTATTAGAGGAACATCATTTATCAGAAATGTCTCAGGTATCAGAAGGGATTTGGAGTAAATACTGATATCACAAATAGTATTTATGGCTTGTATCGACAAGACAGGACTGAATACCATCCATTATTTAATTCTATATCATATACGGCTAATCATTGAAACTGGAATATAGACCATCATTTCTTGTATTTCTTTTATATCAAAAATCATAAAGAAATTATCAGCTCTTCTAACATGTCCATTTTAGTTAATACTCGTACTACCCACAGGCTAAACATTGTGAAGCAATTGTCTTAGATCGTTACGTTGTGCCACTTCTCTAATAATCCTCCAGGTAATGTATAAGAAAATAGACAACTGGGTACTACCATACCAGTATCTGTACATACCAGTATCTGTACTTAACCTTGTTACAAATAGTACGGAATTTTACCCCATTCAAGTATTAAGAATTAACTTAATCATTGCTATTGGTTATGGAAAAGTCATAATCATGCTACTACCATACTATATAATTTCATTTAACGTTATGCTGCCCTATATATAATGTGCACCCCAGCAAAAGTAGTGATAAGTAGCATTATGTCCTAATAATTTGACATGTTACAGAAATGTAGAGTTTATATTTGATGCAAGTTTGTTAACTAGCAGCATTTCTTGAATCGGTAATTAATGCAGCAATATTTTTCTTATGTAACAGATTTTCAACAGATTTGTGACTGATGTGTATGGAGTCTCAAAGAAGATCAATGATGACTTCTCAACTGGATTTAGCTGCTTAGAGATGTACAGTAAATCCACTCTCTAGGCCTCAAAAAAAAAATGCTCTCTCCTGGTTCTCCTCCTACCTCTCAGACCACTCCTTCAGTGTATCATTTGCTGGCTATTCTTCTTCTCTTCTTCCCCTTACTGTTGGGGTTCCTCAAGGTTCAGCCCTAGGCCATTTCCTCTTTTCTCTATATGCTGCCCTTTGTGGAGAAACCATAGGAAAATATGTTTTTGAGTATCATCTATATATTGATTATACCCAATTATAGACCTCTTGTCTTGACATCATATCCACCTTAATAAACAATACCAGGGACTGTGTGTCTGCTGTCTCTCACATCATGCCTTCTCTCTATTTGAAACTGAATCTCTCCAAAAGTGAACTTTTTTTTGTTTCCTCCCTTTACTAATCCAGCTTATGAAATTGCAATATCCTTAGGTAATTCAATCAAAACTCCCAAGTAGCACGGTCATTGTCTTGGTGTCAAAATTGAAATAAGTTTCCTTTATTCCTTATATCCAATCACTTATTCGCTCATGCCACCTGCATCTTAAAATCATCTCCAGAATCCAACTTTGAGTCCCCTTTGAAAAAGCAAAAACTCTTACAGTTGCTTTTATTTGTTCTCGTCTAGATTAATGCAATTCTCCACTAATCAGTCTCCCTCCTACTAAACCCTCTCCAAACCATGCTGAATGTGGCAGACAGAGTCTTATATTTGTCCACCTGATACGCTGATATCGCCTCCCTTTGCCAGTCATTGCACTGGTTGCCCATCCACTTCATGAGAAGTTCCCCAGAATTTGGTCCCTCCCATTCCTCTGTCTCCATATCCTCTGTACGCCTAATAACACTTGATAACTTTACTTAGACAGATTATGGCTGATGACTGGTTTATGCTGCTTTATTTGAAAACCCTTATTTAGTTAATTGATTGCTGGACCACATATGAAAAACATTTTTACTTATTAATTCCCCCTATTTCCTTATAGATTGTAAGTATGTCAGCAGGGCCCTCACTCTTCTTGTAACTGCTGCATTATGTTTTATTCTGTTATGTCTTTATTGTTTGTACATGTGCTATATAAATAAAAATATATTATGATGTCCTCCTCTTAAGTACAGTTCTACAACTGACCACTGTGTAGGCCTGCACCCTTCTACCATCCCTCTGTGCAGAGACATCCAGCTACCAGAGCCATTAGATGCTTTCAAGTTTAAAGGGGCATACCATCTTACAACTCTTTATATTAAGGACTTCACCTCCAAGGTACAACATTATATAAAACAACTTTTTTACAAGACAATATCAAATTTGGAGTTTAAACACAGACAAAAATACAGTAGTAATATACAGTATATAGAGACTCACTCCTGGGAAAAAATAGACTCATAGAAACCATAAATAAAAAAAAGGAAATCCAATTTGTAACTACATACAGTTCACTCAGGGTGCATGGAGAGATCAAAAAATACCAGCTTTTCACTAAGATGAAGTATAAAATGTGAAGCAGCTTCTTTTGGCTCTATGATATCACCAAGGTTGTTTATTGATTTTAATATCAATGAACAATAATAAAAATTGATGGCTTAGTGCCAAGGGATTTTAGGGCTGCAAACAAAAAAATGTATAAGGTTGCCCAAAAGTTATACTGATTTCAACCAACAATCAATATCCTATTAAAAATAAGAATTATTGTAATTATGGTGCACTTAAAGGGGTTGTCTGGTGAAAACACAAGATAGGTGATAGCTTGTTGATCGGTACAAGAGAGGAGCAAAAAGCCATAGAAAATCATGACATGAAATCTAACAGTAATTAGAAAGCAATCCTGCCACTTAGTGAAAAAATATCATCTAGTTCAACTGATGGCCTATAAAAAGTTGTCTCATTATCAAAGTGTCACACAAGTAACAACTCATGATGGGTAAAACCAGTGAGCTGTCTCAAGACCTTCACAACATTATTGTTGTAAAACATACTGATGGCATTGGTTACAGAGGAATGTCTAAACTACTGGAGGTTCCTGTGAGCAATGTTGTGGCCATAATCCGGAAGGGAAAAGAACATAATTTCCCCATACACCAGTCACGACCAGTTTTCAGACAGAGTACTGAAAAGAATGATCAGAAAAGTTGTCCAAAAGCCAACAACCATCTGAAAAGAGCTACAGAAAGATCTGGAATCAACAGGTACAATAGTTTCAAACAAAACAATATGTAATGCACTCAACCTTCATGGCCTGTATGCACACTCACCGTGCTAGACTCCATTGTCACACAAAAAGCATGTTTAAGAGTGTTTGCACCACAACATTTAGACAAGCTTGGGAAATACTGGGAGAATATTGTCTGGCCAGATGAAACCAAAATGTAACTCTTCGGATGCCATAATATATACTATGTTTGGAGGCCAAAAGAAACTGGGTATCACCCCAATCTCACCATACCAACAATGAAGTTTGAAGGTGGGAATACGATGATTTGGGGCTATTTTTCAGCATATGGCACTGGCAAAGCTTCATATAATTGAAGGCAGGCTGCACTGACAAATGTACCAAGATATGCTTGATAAAAATCTGTTGCTCTTTACCAGGATGATAAAGATGAAACAGGGGTGGACATTTCAGCGAGATAATGATCCCAAACCCACAGCCAAGGAAACTATCAATTGGTTTCAGAGAAAGGAAATAAAGCTGCTAGAATGGCCCAGCCAATCACCTGACCTGAATCCAATAGAAAATTTATGGAAGAAACTAAAGCTCAGAGTTCATAGAAGGAGGCCAAGGGACACTCAGTATTTGAGGAGTATTTGTGTAAGAAAGTGCCAAAATCACACCTGAGCAATGCATGCGACTAGTGTCTCCAAACAGAAGGCATCTTAAAGCTCTTATCACCAAAAAATGCTTTTGTACGAAGTGTTAAAATAAATTTCAGTAAACTTATTCAATACCTTTTCCCTGTGTCATTTTTCATTATTACACATCACTTTATGGACATGGTTTGATTTCTCTACCTGTGTGGATTGGATGAATTATTATTGACATCCAGTGAGAAATTCATGTCAATAGCACCTTTAGAAATATATTTACTTAGAAAACATCTATCAATGGATGGAGGAAGGTTGAACTAGATGGACCTAGGTCTTTTTTCAACCTAAGTAACTATGTAACTATGTAATGGCCATCCCTGCCCAAGCAGTGAATCCCCAAGTATATTTTCATTTGAGTAAATTGTATGCCTAGGTGCGCAAGAAGGATCCCAGTATCCCACTCCTCACATTTCAAATGAAACAACATGGCTCTCCACAGACTACATGCAATTTATTTTACTTAAATGGATTACCTAATAAATTAATTTTAATCTCATGAGTCCCCAGTACTATACCTTCTTTTCCATTGGAACTTTCCTTCTCTATATATCTCTGTGTTCCAAGACTGTTCAAGGTTTTAATTTCCTCAATAGGGCACAGAAGCAGCAGAAAAGTCCCTTTGTCATGGACTGTCAGCTGATTATTTAAAGATGCATTTACTGATTATGCCTTTAATATACAAAGGCTTTTCCACCCACCATTGAACAATACGTTGTGGGAAATTTATTGGAGAGGACCTTCACTTCTAGAATGGGAAATCGTCTCCCATCTGGGCAAAGAGCTTGCCTTTGCTAAAATGCCTATTGGAAATGTTATGTGGCAACCACACGTATAGGTCATAGCAATAATTTAATACATTTCACAGCAGGAGTAAATGCTATATGTTAGCTATGTGTGCCTCCAGATCAGTCCGCTTTGCTTGAACTGTTTGCTTTATTGGCGCTTATCTCATCATAGGCAGCCTAAACATGCATGAGATAGGAAAGAGTTGTATGAGAATTATAAAGCAAAAGCATTGAAAGAAAGGCCGCTTTACATGTAACGACATTGCTAACGAGATGTCGTTGGGGTCACGGAATTCGTGACGCACATCCGGCCTCGTTAGCAACGTTGTTGTGTGTGACACTTCCGAGCAACCGCTAACGATGCAAAATACTCACCAAATCGTTGATTGTTGACACATTGTCCATATCCCAAATATCGTTGCTGATTGTTGTTCGTCGTTCCTGAGGCAGCACACATCGCTATGTGTGACACCCTAGGAACGACAAACAACATCATACCTGCGTCCTCCGGCAACGAGGTGGGCGTGAATTTCATGCAGCTGCTCTCCGCCCCCTCCGCTTCTATTGGATGCCTTACCTGCGGCCGCCCACAATGAGGAAGGAAGGAGGTGGGCGAGATGTTCGTCCCGCTCATCTCTGCCCCTCCGCTTCGATTGGGTGGCCACTTAGTGAAGTCGCTGTGACACCGAACGAACCACCCCCTTAAAAAGGAGGCTGTTCGGCGGCCACAGCGAAGTCGGTAGGAAGGTAAGTATGTGTGACGGGTACTATCGATTTTGTCCGCCACGGGCAGCGATTTGCCCGTGACGCACAAACGACGGGGGCGGGTGCAAATGCTAGCGACATCGCTAGCGATGTCGCAGCGTGTAAAGCCCCCTTAATGTAATTTATTTTAAAGGAAAAAACATAAAAGTAGCGCAAAACCTCTTTAATATATTTGTTTCTCTAATTCCAGTATATTGTAATATTTATCCAATACACATCAGGATCACTTGAAGAATGATCAGAATGCTGTGTATGAATCTCCTTTATCTCGTCTTGTGTTATATGGAATAGGAAATCCGATCACTAGACTAAGACTTTAAGTTAATGAATTGTCCCGTTCCTACCACTGTATCAGGTCTTCAGCATTTCAAATGTATTACGTTTCTTTAAATTCCACTTAGGATCAGACACGTTCATTAATATCCTCACTTTCTGTTTTAATATTTCTTTTATTCTGACATTTTTGTGTTTAAACAAAAGCCTTAATTGTGCGGCTAAGAGACACCTGCAAAGTGCATCAGGGCAGAAACAGAGTTTCAACAGGGTCCTTAGTGTAGCTGAAGAGCAATTACATCTCTCTGTGACAGGAGACTGTCATCTTCAAAAAGAAAGAATTCTTTGAACAGATTAGTCCAAATTATATTTTATTACATTGGCCTGTGTAGATAGGCTAAGCCTGCTCATTTCGTGCACTAATGGAATTCATACTTGGGTTTTAATATATTGTTTATGACATGTTTGGAGTTCTTGAGATATCAGCATGCAGTCATGAGAGTTGCTTCAAACAGTATCAGATAACAGCTGGATGTTGGACAAGGGATTTTATCTTGTTGTTGAACCAATGGCAGTGATTAAATTGAACTGTCGGAACAAAGCTTTTGCATGTCAGCCTGTTGGACGATGAAATGAAAGAGTGACACACTTCAAAGATCAGAGAAATGTTTTAGAACCTGGGAGACCTCCATGTCTTGCTTGTGTAGATTGTATGTTCTACATGCATAGTCAGGAATACTTATCAGATAACTAAGAGCCCGAGTTTATTCTAAAATGTACTGGTTATAGGAAACACAACAGTTTGTAGTTTAGAATAATTTGAACATTGAATCTAATTTATATGCCAAATCTGTTCTCTCAAAACGTTTCCTGGTCTTAAGGCCCTCAAACAAAGAGCGGAGTTGCAATATCTCTACTTAGACCTGCTCCAACAATGTCTGCTTCTGTCACAAGGCTCTACAAGCAGAGCTGGTGATTGTGGAGGCAGCAATACCAATATTACTGAGCGGTGCAGATGCTATACAGTTAGAATACTAGTGTGCTCCTGACTTTTGTACCACCCAGTTGGGGATAATGTTTATGTTTGTGTTGTCCAGCTTTGCCACAGGAGTAATCAGCCTCATTATGTGGCAAATGGGTTAACACCACACCCTATTTAAAATCCCAACACTTAACATTGCCAATTATTGTGTTTGATTTCCCTACACTGCTGATGCTGAGTATGCATTTATGATATACTTTTACTGATCCTTTCTCGGCTTGTTTCCTGACCTTCTATTCTCCATCCGTCCTTACTTTGCCCTTATGTTGTCTGCTATTAACAGAACTCTTGGTATATGATTCTGGTTATTTCCCTGACTACAGTTTGTCTTTTGATTCTGTCCCTGGTTTCATCCCTCCAGTTATTGACTCAGCTTTTTGACAATTCTTGCCTCAAGTTTGCATCTCCACGTAGCGGTTACTCCATGGAAGCAACCCAGGGGTCCCTCTTGTAAGTCCAGATCCATGTATAGCTGTTAACAGTTGAATGCCATGGTTTTTCTAGGACCTGCTGGATAGAGTGGCTAGTCACTAGTCTGTCAAAGGTTGCTTTGTAAGCTAATGGCCTCTGGCAGTCATTACAAAAGTTAGAAGAACCGTCCAATTTCAGCAGGATTGACCAACTATGTTAGATTTGGTCCTGGTTCTAGTGGCAAAATTTCTTCCTAACTTCCAAAAAATTTTTGGAATAAATCTTGGATAAATGTTCCCTCTCTAAAAATCTAGTACCCATATTTCATATTAATTTTAAGAAAAGCATCAGACCAGACCCCTTTTTAAACAAGTTTAATTAATGAATCATGATAACATCCTGACCTACAGATTTCCATAGGCTCATTGGTCTTACAGTAAAGAATCCAGTCTATGATGAAGGTGATTCTTTTTTTCTGATATAAACAGTGTCATTTCTAAATTACAAATCTTAATGTCTCTATAAGCATGCTCCCTGGTATTTTACTTCAAGACTCAACATCTATAATGGACATTATAAAGATGTTCATTTAGGCATCTGACATAGGAAGAGGAGTCACTATTTTATCATATATTGCAATGGTTTATTATTTTAGTGTAAAAAAAATGTGGCGCCCCTGAGGCTTCAGTCGCCATAGAGGTACTGCACCTCAGCCAGAGGTGTAGTGCTCCATCCTGGGTAAGGAAGAGGTCATCCACCGGTATGCACACAAAGCACACAACACTCTACATTAGGAGCTCCCCAATGGGTCAGGGTTAGGGCTTGGTGCCAATAATGCTATGTATAGCCACCATTGGTGATGGCATCTCCCTCCCCCTAATCCGAAAGGGCCTGGAGGTGGAGACTAGTTAATAGGGGACAGGGAGGAGTCGAGTAGGAGCAGTGGCGGAGTGAAGACCTGTGGTCTGGAGCTGGTGCAGCTCGACCCAGGCACAAGAAAGAAGGGGTCCTAGAGTCCATGGGAAAGTGCGCCATACACCTGTGGTCTCGTTCCACATACGACATATTGGAGTGGAATGACTCGGCCGCAGAATGAGGAGAAGAAGCAACATGCTCCGCTAGTAAAACCAGAGGCTAAGAAAAGTCAACTCCGCACACGAATCCGCTGGAAGGTGACCACATAGAGCCAAGGGATTGAGCTTCAAGCTACCCAACAGGCTCCGCGGACACCGACTCAGGGCACTGTGTGCGTAGGGACGGGACAGGCTGGGAGAGAAGTCAGCGAAGGAAGACGACCAGGGAAGGAATTATAGAAGAGTGCACCGGTCTTGAGCTCCGAACTATCCGGGATTGACTGGAGCCCATCACAGTGGAACTCAGCACTCCAAAGGCGGTCACTGACTAGTCATGTTACCTTGGAACCTGCTACAGTGAGTAAAATCCTTGAGACTGCATCCCTGTGTCGCTCCGTTATTCGCCTGCCCTTTCGGCCCTGCATTCCCACAATTACCGACTACTACTTCCAACTGCCTTGGGGCCCAGCTCTACCTGGTAGGAGCTATACCAACCAAGCTGCGTTACCATCTGCCCCAGAGGTCCCATCCCGCAACGTCGGCTATCTCTGGCTGAGTACCACAGTTGGCGTCACAAACTATTATTATTCCCCCACCTTTTAACTGACACCGCCAGGGTCACAGAACCAGGCCTTGCCACCACTGTAGCATCCCCAGAAACGGAACCGCGGCCCGGTAACGAGTAACCCCACCCCAGGCCCCAGTTCGGGCGTGTCAATAATGTCAGCTTGATTTCATTATGGTTGGTCATTAAAAGGTTTGTCCTCTTTTAGAAAACCTTATGCGATATGTTGCATTATATAAAAAACGTAGTACTACTTAACCACTCCGTGTCCAACATCAAATATCTGCTGCTACTCAAGTATCTGTTGTCTTGATGCCCCGGTGACATCATGCCCCAGTGACAGCTCTGCAGCCAATCACAGAGCTCTGTGTCTCTGCTATAGAGATGACATCATGTCGACAGTGCTGCAGCCAATCACTGAGCTCAGTGGCTAGGCCCAAATAGACCGCACTAGCTGATTTTCTCAGTGATTGGCTGCAACACTGCTGCCAAACAACAGACACTTGTGCAGCAGCAAAGATCCGGCACTAGACCAAGGGAGGGTATATCCCCTTAGTGACGGAGCAAATTTTCACCTTAATGCCCACACCATATTTTACAATTCTGACCAGTATCACTTTGATAGATTATAACTCTGGAATGCTTCAACGGATCCCAGTGATTCTAAGAATGTTGGGGTTTTTTTTCATGATATGTTGTACTTCAAGAAAGTGATAAATTTAGTATAATATCTTTTGCATATATATGTGAAAAAATCTGAAATTTGGCAAAAAAAGTTAATATTTTGCAATTTTCAAACTTTAAATTTTTCTGCCCTTAAACTAGAGTTCTGTCAAATAACATTTCCCACATGTCTTCTTTACATCTGCACAAATTTCGAAACATAATGTTTTTTTAGGAAGTTGGAAGGGTTCAAAGTTCATCAGCATTTTCTCATTTTTCCAACAAAATTTACAAAGCCATTTTTTTAGTGACCACATCACATTTGAAGTGACTTTGAGAGGTCTAGGTGACAGAAAATACCCAAAAGTGACACCATTCTAAAAACTGCACCCCTCAAACTGCTTAAAACCACATGCAAGAAGTTTATTAACCCTTCAGGTGCTTCACAGGAATGAATGCAAAGTGGAATGAATAAATAAATATGTTTACATTTTACCTAAAAATGCTGCTTAAGCCTCAATTTAGACTGATGACAGGCTAGGGTTGGACCCAATGGATGACCACCTAGGGGTGGAGCCGATCCAGTCCACTAGAAGAAAACCAGCGGGGAGGGGTCAGACAGTCAGTAAGTGGTAGTGAGAGGAGACGGGCGTAACCGTACTGACAAGAGAGTGTAACGGTGACCTGAGAACCCAGGCATAAGGTTGCTAGTAGAGTACGGTGGAGTGCTCTGGGAACCATAGCACCGACGGGGTACAGAGCCCTAGGTCAGGCAAACGCTCCAGTCAGACCTGATAAAATCTGCACAGTGAGGGGACCATCCAAGACCTCATTTACCGTAAAGTTTGAGACACAGTAGCAACGGGAGAACCAGGGAACAGGACCTGAGGAACCAACCCTACATTGTTCAAGCTACCTGTTATACAGACTAAGACTGAAATACAACCAGGAGGAGACCCCCCAGAAGCTCCAAGCCACGGGGACCCACCAACCAGAGAGGTGTAGGGGAAGACAGCCACCAGGTCACCACACCGGCACTGGAACTAAGGGGACCAGTGGTGAGGACCAGCCTTCATCGGATTGCCAGCCTTAACAACGCTGTGAATAAAGAAACCAGTTACACTGTAATCCCTTGTGTGGCCTACATTCTTTCCACGCCCAACAACATCATCCAGCCCCTGGGCCCTGGCCCTACTTGCATAGGGCCCAACATCCAGGCTGCCACTAACCCCAGCCCCATTGAGAAACTGTGCAGCGGCGGCTTCATTAAAATAGCCATAACCCACAAGTGGCGTCATGACAAAAACTTTCTTATCAATCCCCTGTAAATAACCCCCTTTTAAAAGCGACCCCCAGGGTGACGGAACCGGGCAACGGCCACCCAGTGAACTGTCCCAATAAGTACACTGCCCAGGACTGAGTACCCCATAGTCCTGGGGCAAGACAGCTTTTTCTGGCATCACGAACAGGCTTGGACTAGACCCGTTTACACGGGGTGACATGCGCCTTATGGATTGTATTTATTACTTGTGAAACTGCCGCCATTTTTGTGTAACAACTGACTGCGCCACAGTAGTGGTGAAAAAGGCGTGAAACGAGACCCTGCCCGCTGGGAGTGACAAGGATGTAAAATCGAAACCGGAAGCAGAGAGCCCAGAGGCCCTGCCACAGAATGCCTCCAGGACTGCTACGAGTAAGACCATGTCTGCCCCAGGGGATCGTGGAAGTGAACCAGGTTGTCCTTCAGTGTGGACCACTCAGATGCTGGAGGTCCAGCAGCTGTGCCGTGTCATGCGGGCGCAGGAGTGGAGAGGAGTGGAGTGCCGGTATGATGGAGGTGGTGGCGACCAAGCGGGCCTATGACAGCCGGGCACCGCTTGCCCGGGTCATACCGACCTGTCTACCGGAATCCACCCGCAACCAGACTGCAGCGTCATCCAACTTGGCTGGACTAGACCAGGCTGCACCGCCTTCTCCAGCCAAGAAGGACCAGGTTACACTGCCTTCCCCAGCCAGGCCAGACCAGGCCGCATCACCTTCTCTAGCCGAGAAGGACCAGGCTGCACCGCCTCCTGACCCTGCGATGACAGACCAGGCCGCATCTCCATCAGGAGCCGCAAAGGAGGTCGCCGCCACCACTGATGACAACCACCCCCAGGTACTGGACAAGCTGCTGTTGGGGATCTGGCAGCCAGTTACCCTGTTCCGGCACCAAAGGTCCCTGCACCGGGCCCAGTGAGAGCAGCATTCATCGCCAGGGTACGGGTCGGTGGTGACGAGGAGACTCAGGTGCTGTGCCAGGCCACTGTCGCCCAGTTGGCCCAAGAGCTGGAGCAGCGGGAAACCCGGCGGGCGCAGGCGGAGGCCCATGACCTCCAGGAGAAGCAGCATCTGCAGCGTGCCAACTACAAGGCACGGGGACTGCTGCACCAGGGGTTCGTGGAGCGGTTCAGTTTGAAAAGGGGATGGTGTTTCATTGCGGATCCTGGCTTGCAAGAGGGAGTCTTTGTTTCCCGCCAAGATGGGAGACCCCATCTCTCGAAAGGACACCCCGATAGGGACTTGAATGAAGGAGATGTGGTCACTTACACCTGTCACTATGGGGAGCGGGGCTGGCATGCCCTGGACATGGTGATCTGTCCAGCAGGGGTCGCTGCAGAAATACCAACCCCCGCTCCAGCACTATTTCCCCAGCTGCCACTAGGAGGCAGTAGAGGTGCGCGGGACCTGTTCACCGAAACCTTGAGTGCTGATTCCAGGAGGCCTGTCGACCCAGATTGGGTAATAGTACGTGGCATTGATGTTAATGCCAGCTGGGAAATGTCAGCTGGCATCAAGCCCAGGGGTTAGTAATGTCAAGGCGTTTATCAGACACCCGATATTACTAACCCAGTCAGTAAAAAAAAATACAACAAAAAATATTTTATAAGAAAGAATACTCCAGTTTATTGAAAAAAAAATCAAAAGAAAACTCCATCCCCCCAAAAAAAATTCCAGGTCCACCATAATCCATATTGGAGGTCCCCCAACAACTTAGTCTTCAGCATATAAGGGGTACGCTCATATAATGCATCCCTCATGTGCTGAACGTGCAGGCACTCTGTGAGGAGTGTGCCTATAGTGACCTTAGTGAGTTTACCGCAGGTCACACATGCTGGGTCACAGAGAGTGCAGGAGTGAACTGCGGTAACCTCACTGACGTCACCTAAGTGACATCACCACAGTTTCACTTCTAGCAGAGAACTGGGTGAGAGCCGACTCACTGCGCACATGCCTGCTATTTTTATTGAAGAACAGGAGAAGGAGAGGCCGTAGGGGACTCTGTCTGTATGAAGGTACCAGGGAGGACCTGGGGAGACCATTTCTCTCCCATCTGACATGTAACCGCTTGCTGACAATGTATACTGTGGCTGACTTTGAAACAATTATATTTAAATTTATATTTTACTGAAATGGAAGAAGTTACTTTGCTTGAACAACCTGGAGTGACTAGCTGGATCAAAAAAATGTAAAGGGGTACTTACATTAATACATCATCAGAACCAAGTTTTGAGAATTTGAACACAACAGTTTTTGGAGCAGAAACTCAATCAAATCCTCATTATCTTAAAACTAAGTTTAGAGAATTTTTCTATTTTTTACATAACGCACGTTATGGATTGCTACATGATCAGAACCAATATCAGTACAGGAATACAGGAATACATTACTTTGTTTAGTACAGCAAGCAATTGCAATTTTACTCACCATTTGATGTTTTCTGCTAATTAGATGTTGGATGGATCTCTCCTCCCTATCTGTGATTTCCCAGCCCCTTTGCCTGCCTTCAGCCTTTGAGTGACACCATGATGAAATTTCACACCCACATCTCATTCCTCCAGACTTCCCTTTTCTCTGGCCTTCTACAGCCCTGCCCTTAAAAATAAAAGCATCATTTTACTGCCCAATAAATAAGAATCTCTACCATGGTGTGCCACTAAATAAATATATGCCCCTCACTGTGCTACTTGCATAAAATATCCCCCACACTGCCCCTCTCTATTGCATCACCCATAGCCTTCATTACAGGTATGCTAGCAGCTTGCTGCTACATTGATTTGATCAATCGTGCAACAGCCATTTTTCCAAAGTGTCTCAGTACCTGTTTATAAACTGGACTAGGCTAGGCTGCATGTTGCTTGTGCTACTGTGGGCAACCTGCATTGCCTAAACATATTGCCATTGCCTGCAGCATCTTTGGATTTCTCTCCCATTGAACACATATTGGACATGAATTGGTCTGTAAATGTAAAGGGAGCTGCCAGTAGCAGATCTTGATGATTTGCAGGAACAAATGCATCCAGTGTCCCCGAACATTCCTCAGACACCCATTGATTACCTCATGGATATCATGACACAATGTGTGAGTATGTGCATGTATTTCTGCATGTGACACTAATACTCATAGAATAAATCAAGATGTTTTAAAATGTTGTTTCCATTTTTTCATTATTTACACATCATTAACATGTCTAACTATTCGGAGATTTCCAGAATTCTATGACTTTTAATTTTTGGTCTCGCATTTTCAATGTTGAAGAGTATACATACAGTATATGATTTATGTGTAATCAAATATACCCATGGCAAGAATTAGTTAGCCAAATGTTCTGAATTAATTTTATTTTCATGAATATGTTTAAGGTGGTCTTTTAACATATGAAAGTGTTTGGAAGAATACATAATTAAACATTTCCACACTGGTGGGACTGGCAACATATTGCACTGCAATGCATAACTGGCTCTAAAAGCAAACGGGGATATAGACGTCCAGGGGAATAGTTCCTTAAAAAAACATGCTTGCAAGCCTTGAATCTACAGGCAGTCAGGTGAGCATTTTTGTTTTTTTGCACATTTCAAAACTTATTTTTTATCATCAGAATTGTTAGAAAAAAAGATAAGATTTACATTTCTAGCTCATTGATCAGAAGTTTTTAGAAAACGAAGTATGTTATATTAATTAATCATTAAAATATCTGAACCTTGCCTACTGGTAGACACAAACAGAAAAAGGCCTCTGCAAGAACAATATATGGGCCCTCTGCAGCCCATGAGCTCAAATCTAGAGTATAGCTAGTACCTAATGTGATGGTGGAATATGGGGGGTTGTATATCATGTTGTGTAGGTTCGTATTTTAGGCTTGGTGCTCTGTCCTTTATTTGTATTCCTTGTGTGTACATTATATTGTCTGTAGGTAATCACCCCTTTGCAGGCTTGATCATGAACATGTGGAAACTGGGTTGTTGCCCCTAGCAACCAGGCTGCAATGCCTGCATTCTCCACCAAAATGTGAGGTAGCAGCGTTGCTTGGGCAAAAACGGGAGGCAGTGAGGCAGCAGCTTGTTCACCCCAACAGTCAATTTATTGTTGCAGCATAAATAGATCCAGCTTTCCACAGTCAAATAAAGTCTCTTCCGGATCACAGCCGGTGCATATAGACAAATCCTAAAAGTCTTGTTACCTTAGGACCCCGTTAACTGCAGGGATCTGTTTAGGTTCTCCCAGGCTCACACTCCTGGCCAGTCTTCACTCCACACAGAGCCAGCTAACACAGCATGTGTTTGCTTCAACAAGCCTTGCTCTCAACTGAGACCCACCCTGATGTGCCCTGCAAGATTTAAACCAAATGCTGGACATGAGGATGTTACAAAACCTGGACTGGGGAAGGAATCCGTCTCTCTTTCCCAGTAATAGCTATAGCAAACTCAGAGGGTTTCCAGACACATTCTGGGGGACACATAGCAACCTTCAATATTACCCCTGTCACAGCCTCACATATCCCCCCCCTCAGTTCAAACGGGCGGGGTTGAACATTTGACAACATACTGGGGCCTCTGGATAGGGCATCCGCATTGTCCTGCAACCTCCCTGCCCGGTGTTCCACAGAAAAGTGAAAGTTCTGCAAGGAGAGAAACCACCTTGTGACTCTAGCATTTTTCTCCTTGGCATTCCTCATCCAGACCAAAGGGGAGTGGTCTGTCACCAGGCAAAAGTGTCGCCCCAGCAGGTAGTAGCATAGGGACTCCAGAGCCCATTTTATGGCCAGGCACTCCTTCTCCACTATGCTATAGTTCTTCTCTGCCAGGGTGAGTTTTCTACTTAAATAGATGACCGGATGATCTTCTCCATCTACCTCCTGGGACAGAGCTGCACCCAGACCCACCTCAGAGGCATCGGCCTGTACTATAAACTTCTTTTGAAAGTCAGGGTTGGAAAAGACAGGCTGATCACATAGGACTACCTTTAGTGCCTGAAAGGCTTCCTCTGCTTGTGTATTCCAGTGGACCATGACCGACTTCTTCCCTTTTAAGAGATCAGTCAAGGGCACCGATCTCCCAGAAAAATTGGGTATGAACCATCGGTAATACCCCATTATGCCCAGAAAAGCTCTTACCTGTTTTGTGGTAAGGGCATGAGGCCAGTTTTGAATGGCTTCGATTTTGTTCACTTGGGGCTTGATAATCCCTTGGCCTATCACATTCCCCAAGTAACGGGCTTCTTTGAGACCCATAGCACATTTCTGTGGATTCGTCGTCAGACCAGCAGCTCTGAGCGAATCCACTACCACTTGCATCTGAGATAGATGGGTGCTCCAGTCACTGCTATAGATGATAATGTCATCCAGATATGCGGAGGCATACTTTTGATGAGGCTCTAACACTATGTCCATTAATCTCTGAAATGTGGCCGGTGCCCCATGTAAACCAAATGGTAAGATGACATAGTGATAGAACCACTCTGGCGTGACAATAGCAGTCTTTTCTTTTGCCGTTTCTGTCAGCGGCACCTGCCAGTAACCTTTAGTGAGATCGAGAGTCGTGAAGTACTGGGCCCTTCCCAATCTCTCTATCAGCTCATTGACCCTGGGCATGGGATACATATCAAATTTCGAAACTTCATTTAACTTTTGGAAATCATTACAGAATCTTAAAGACCTGTCTGGTTTTGGGATCAGCACAATGGGACTGGCCCATTCGCTCAAAGATTTTTCAATAACCTCTAGTTGGAGCATTTTTTTTACCTCCTCAGCAATGTCTTGCCTACGAGCCTCTGGTACCCGCTATGGCCTCATGCGTACCCTTACTTGAGGCTCGGTGACAATGTCATGGTGGATTACGGTTGTTCAGCCGGGCAGGTCTGAGAACACATCCGTATTCTGCTGCACTAACCTCCGAGATTCCCGTCTCTTCTGTTTTGAGAGAGAATCCCCTATCCTTACTTCCAATTCATCATCAGGGGACTCCTCCTTGGTGGTTGTCAAGGCACCTGAAGAGGATAGGTTCAATAGTATGTCAGTCACCATACATTCCCTCTCTTTCCACGCCTTCAGCAGGTTTACATGGTATATTTGCTCAGGCTGATACACCTTATAGTTTCTTTCCCCTGCCTTCTCCCGGATCTCATAGGGACCTTGCAGTTTGGCTAAGAACTTCCTTTCTGCGGTAGGTATTAGGATTAAGACACGATCCCCCGGTTTAAAAGACTGGACAGAGGCCTTTCTATTATACTGAATGCTTTGGGCCACCTGAGCATCCAGCAAATGCTCTTTAACAATGGGCATTACTGCCGTGATACGATCCTGCATACCTATAACATATTCAACTGTGCTTTTGTCAGGGGTGGGCTCCTATTCGCAAGTTTCTTTAACTATATCCATCAGTCCCCGCGGATGTCTGCCATACAGTAACTCAAATGGCAAGAACCCAGTGGAAGATTCTGGGACCTCACAGATAGCAAACATTAGATAGGGCAATAACATGTCCCAATCTTTCCCCTCTTTGGAGACCACCTTTTTCAACATAGACTTCAGTGTTTTATTGAAACATTCCACTAGACCATCGGTCTGAGGATGGTACACTGACATGCGTAGCTGCTTAATCTGAAGGAGTTTGCACAGTTCCCTAGTAATTTTAGACATAAAGGGAGTTCCCTGATCGGTCAGGATTTCTTTGGGTAACCCCACATGACAGAACATGGCAAACAACTCCCGAGCAATAAACTTCGCCGAGGTGTGACGCAGTGGGACGGCCTCCGGATAACGTGTCACGTAATCCATCACTACCAGGATGTGCTAGTGACCACGGGCTGATTTTACAATAGGTCCGATCAGATCCATAGTAATCTGCTCAAAAGGCACCTCTATAATGGATAAAGGTATCAGAGGACTACGGAAACGGTGTGTGGGTACGGTCAACTGACAAACGGGGCAGGACTCACAAAACCTCTTAATTTCTGCGCCTACCCCTGGCCAGTAAAACCGCTGGAACATGCGCTCCCGCGTTTTCTCTTCACCTAGGTGCCCACTTATTAGGTGGTTATGAGCAAATTCCAAGGCCTGACGGCGGTACGGCTGAGCGACCACCAACTGTTCCACTATTTCACCCCGGATTTTATGAACCCGATAGAGCAACTCTCGCTTTAGAGCCATGTAGGGAGTTTCCAGCTTGGCACCAGGCCGCTGGGGCACCCCATCAATTACCTGTACATTTACACGTCCTGGAGCCAAGGTAGGGTCCCGGAGCTGTGCTGTCCCAAAATTATCTGGAGACACGATCAACTCCGGGATTGGCTCAGGTGGCTCAATCTCTCCTGCCATTAGCTCTAGGGGGAACCTGTCAGGGTTACACTCTGTCCCTATACTGGTGACCCCTACTATCTTGTGGCTCAGAGTCTGGTTCAATCATTTCAATCATACACCTCGGAGTGCTGGGTTGCCTCCCACATAATGTCCAGAACAGGGGCAAGTCTCTTCCCAAAATAACATCATAAGGGAGGGTTTTCGTCACCCCCACTTCATGTTGTACCTCTCCACATGAGGTAGCAATGGTGACCCTTTCCATCGGGTATTCACGGAGGTCTCCATGTATACAGAGTACCGGTATTTTGTGTCCTGTGGGGTATTTCCCCGGAGACTAAGCAGGCATGTACAAGAGTCACAACACTTCCTGAGTCCAACAAAGCCTCTGCCATATTGCCATTAACACGTACAGTTAGGTCCAGAAATATTTGGACAGTGACACAAGTTTTGTTATTTTAGCTGTTTACAAAAACATGTTCAGAAATACAATTATATATATAATATGGGCTGAAAGTGCACACTCCCAGCTGTAATATGAGAGTTTTCACATCCAAATCGGAGAAAGGGTTTAGGAATCATAGCTCTGTAATGCATAGCCTCCTCTTTTTCAAGGGACCAAAAGTAATTGGACAAGGGACTCTAAGGGCTGCAATTAACTCTGAAGGTGTCTCCCTCATTAGCCTGTAATCAATGAAGTAGTTAAAAGGTCTGGGGTTGATTACAGGTGTGTGGTTTTGCATTTGGAAGCTGTTGCTGTGACCAGATAACATGCAGTCTAAGGAACTCTCAGTTGAGGTGAAGCAGAACATCCTGAGGCTGAAAAAAAAGAAAAAATCCATCAGAGAGATAGCAGACATGCTTGGAGTAGCAAAATCAACAGTCGGGTACATTCTGAGAAAAAAGGAATTGACTGGTGAGCTTGGGAACTCAAAAAGGCCTGGGCGTCAACGGATGACAACAGTGGTGGATGATCGCCGCATACTTTCTTTGGTGAAGAAGAACCCGTTCACAACATCAACTGAAGTCCAGAACACTCTCAGTGAAGTAGGTGTATCTGTCTCTAAGTCAACAGTAAAGAGAAGACTCCATGAAAGTAAATACAAAGGGTTCACATCTAGATGCAAACCATTCATCAATTCCAAAAATAGACAGGCCAGAGTTAAATTTGCTGAAAAACACCTCATGAAGCCAGCTCAGTTCTGGAAAAGTATTCTATGGACAGATGAGACAAAGATCAACCTGTACCAGAATGATGGGAAGAAAAAAGTTTGGAGAAGAAAGGGAACGGCACATGATCCAAGGCACACCACATCCTCTGTAAAACATGGTGGAGGCAACGTGATGGCATGGGCATGCATGGCTTTCAATGGCACTGAGTCACTTGTGTTTATTGAGGACATAACAGCAGACAAGAGTAGCCGGATGAATTCTGAAGTGTACCGGATATACTTTCAGCCCAGATTCAGCCAAATGCCGCAAAGTTGATCGGACGGCACTTCATAGTACAGATGGACAATGACCCCAAGCATACAGCCAAAGCTACCCAGGAGTTCATGAGTGCAAAAAAGTGGAACATTCTGCAATGGCCAAGTCAATCACCAGATCTTAACCCAATTGAGCATGCATTTCACTTGCTCCAATCCAGACTTAAGACGGAAAGACCCACAAACAAGCAAGACCTGAAGGCTGCGGCTGTAAAGGCCTGGCAAAGCATTAAGAAGGAGGAAACCCAGCGTTTGGTGATGTCCATGTGTTCCAGACTTAAGGCAGTGATTGGCTCCAAAGGATTCGCAACAAAATATTGAAAATAAAAATATTTTGTTTGGGTTTGGTTTATTTGTCCAATTACTTTTGACCTCCTAAAATGTGGAGTGTTTGTAAAGAAATGTGTACAATTCCTACAATTTCTATCAGATATTTTTGTTCAAACCTTCAAATTAAACGTTACAATCTGCACTTGAATTCTGTTGTAGAGGTTTCATTTCAAATCCAATGTGGTGGCATGCAGAGCCCAACTCGCGAAAATTGTGTCACTGTCCAAATATTTCTGGACCTAACTGTACCTTGCAGAGATGGGGCTCCTCCTCCATAGTGACAGTGCTTACGGCACAAACAGTAAGGGTATACATTGATTCCCGGCGAGCGTACCGGCAGTCCATGGGTTTTGATGTGAGCGGGCACTGTGCCATCATATGCCCCAGCTGATGGCACCACTAGCACATAACAGCAGAGGTGTCCCTATTCTGGGTGTCTGACTTTGAGGAACCGGGACCCCGGCTGACCTTAGTCTGGGGTTTACTCTCTGCCAGGGCTGGAGACGGGGCAGCCCCCGAGGAGGGATGGGACTCTTTCGCCGACTGTGTAGGGGGCATGTCCCTATGGAGTGCCCGCCGTGAAGAGTCCTGGACCAACTCCTGGGTAGCTGTGTAGCATTCCACCAAACTCACTAGTTGGTCTAGGGTACCGGGATCCCCCTGGCCCACCCACCGTTGAATGGGAGCTGGCAAAGTCCGCACAAACCGTTCAATCACGACCCGCTCAATCATCTGTCCAGGGGTCAAGGTCTCCTACTGGAGCCATTTTTTTACAAGGTCCAGTAAGACATGGGCCTGTGAACGTGCAGGCTTTCCCTCCACAAAGGACGGCTGATGCACTCGCTGGGCCCGGAGATAAGTGTTAACCCCCATTCGTGCAAGGATCTCACTTTTCAGTGCACCATAGTCCTGGGCATCCTCCGTACTGAGATCCAGGTAGACTTTTTGGGGTTCACCCACCAAGAACGGGGACACGACATCAGTCTAATGGTCGATAGGCAATTTCTCTCACTCAGCGGTCCTCTCAAACATGGAGAGAAAAGCTTCTGGGTCGTCTTCTGCACTCATCTTTGTAAGTGCCGCCCTTACCCTGTACTGGGCCACAGGAGGAGCTGGATGACCTTGCGTTGCCGCTGGGAACGCATATCGCAGAGCTACAAGCTGCTGAGCCAACAAGATGTTTGTCTCCTGTTGATGAACTAACGCCCGCTGCAGCTGGGCATTGGTTTGTTGCTGCTGAGAGCCAGTTTGTGCAAAAGCCTGCTGTAATTGAGCACTAGACTGGGCCAGCTGCTTTACATGATCCTCCATGGTGCCTGCTGGGTTAAACTGTAGCTTTGCAGGCTTGATCATGAACATGTGGAAACTGGGTTGTTGCCCCTAGCAACCAGGCTGCAATGCCCGCATTCTCCACCACAATGTGAGGTAGCAACGTTGCTTGGGCAAAAACGGGAGGCAGTGAGGCAGCAGCTTGTTCACCCCAACAGTCAATTTATTGTTGCAGCATAAATAGATCCAGCTTTCCACAGTCAAATAAAGTCTCTTCCGGATCACAGCCGGTGCATATAGACAAATCCTAAAAGTCTTGTTACCTTAGGACCCCGTTAACTGCAGGGATCTGTTTAGGTTCTTCCAGGCTCCAATGCTGGACATGAGGATGTTACAAAACCTGGACTGGGGAAGGAATCCGTCTCTCTTTCCCAGTAATAGCTATAGCAAACTCAGAGGGTTTCCAGACACATTCTGGGGGATACATAGCGACCTTCAAATATTACCCCTGTCACACCTCACACCCCCTACACTGTCTCTGTCCCTAGGTCTGGGGGAGGAGGGGGCCTGGGATCCACCTAAACTCTCTGCTTACCTGGGGGATTAGTCATTCTGGGTGAGAATTACAAGAGAGAAGAAGCAAGATTGATCCTCTGAGGGAAAAGCTAACACTCCAGAGAGACTCTGAGAAACCCCAATTTATCGATAAAGAACTGCTGGAGGAGTGTGACTGATCCCCGTGACATTTATGCCATTACCGGACTATTATACCCTCTTTGTGGTGGATTATGTTTTATGAACCTTCTGAATTGCATGGAATAAATGTTTTTTTGGATTGTTCACTCATCTCTCGCTCTGTTGATTGTGTGATATGGGAGAAGGACCCCATCACAACTGGTGGCAGCAGTGAGATAAACAGAGCGCAGTCCAATGGAGATCCACCCACAGAGTGAGTACAGAAACTGGACTGCATCCAGTCTACAGGAGAGAGCCAGGGATCTGGGCCTGAACTACCAGGGACTGAGTAAAGAAGCCTTAATTGATCTACTGGTGGGTGTGAGCCTGACCACCTCCTCCCAGATGTCTAGTTGACAAACGCTGTGGGCGGGGATCCCTGCCCCAAAAAGCCAGTGGTTGGTGTGGTTCGAAGAAGAGATGGCAGCTCTGGGCCAAGGTGTATATCAGGAGTATACTGTAAGTAGGCGGCTGCTTGCCGAGCACATCTCAGACAAGAAGCAAAGGAGTCCGACAGAGGGAGTAATGTGAGTTGGAGTGTAAACCCAGTGATCCAGGAGCCTGTACAAATTACCCGAGCAGACTTCAAGCCATTTGAGGCTTCCGGAGATGTGGAGGGGTTCTTCAAGGACTTTGAGCAGCAGTGTGCTGTGATGGAGGTGCCCCACTCTGGCTGGATGCGTTTGTTAGTGCGACTTCTAAACGGAAGCCTGGCAGAGGCTTATCGCACCATTGACTCACAGCGGAACTGGGATTATAACATTACAATGTTATAATCCCAGTTCCGCTGTGAGTCAATGTAAGTAAAGTAAAGTAAAGCCGACTATCCTGGAATACCATGCTATCACCTCAGACTCACATAGGGTACAGTACCGAGATCTCCCATGCACCACGGGGGGATTGTTTAGGATGTATGCCCATAAGATGTCCCAGGTATGTCGGAGATAGTTGGAAGCGGAAAATGCCTTCACTGTAGAAGACGTTATGCAGGTATTTCTTATAGAGCAATTTCTTTACAAGTGTCCCTCAGAAATACAGGAATGGGTCAGGGAGTGCACGCCATGCACCTTGGATAGAGCTACAGCCCTGGCTGATGAGGCCCTTACTATCTGACCGCAATGTAGGAGGCTTCTGGACAATAAGCCACAGCCTGCTCCTGCACCCCGGCCCTCTCCAGTTATATCTGCCCCTCCAACCAGCCGCAGACCGATGGCAACCACTGCTCACAATCCTGGGCCCCAGCAGTTCCGACCACGCCCTGTGGGAATCATAGGGAGCAGATGTTATGAGTGTGGGCAACCTGGGCATCTGCAATTCAGTTGTCCTGCAAGGACTCAGAGGGAGGCCCATGCACCTCCGTCTCGTCCGGTGCAACTTGTGCACTCCATCCTGCCTGAGGAAGAGCTACCACCACCTCCACCGGAGTGTACCACAAACCCCTGAACCATGGACTATCCATAGCTGAGCAACATGGACTTAAGTGAGGTGGCCAGAGGTCTGTGTAGACCTCATGCGTACTCACTTATTAAGAAGGAGGGAGACGTTGTGATGGTGGAATATGGGTGGTTGTATATCATGTTGTGTAGGTTTGTATTTTAGGCTTGGTACTCTGTCCTTTCTTTGTATTCCTTGTGTGTACATTGTATTGTCTGTAGGTAATCACCCCCTGTAGTGTTTCTGTTCTAGGTCTGGTGGAGGG
The DNA here is from genome assembly GCF_048569485.1 of Anomaloglossus baeobatrachus. NCBI lineage: Eukaryota > Metazoa > Chordata > Amphibia > Anura > Aromobatidae > Anomaloglossus > Anomaloglossus baeobatrachus. The sequence goes on along the minus strand of NC_134354.1, from coordinate 594,684,010 downwards.
TGGCCTGGGATCCACCTAAACTTACCTGGGGGATTAGTCATTCTGGGTGAGAATTACAAGAGAGAAGAAGCAAGATTGATCCTCTGAGGGAAAAGCTAACACCCCAGAGAGACTGTGAGAAACTCCGATCTCCCTGAAAAAGGACTGCTGGAGGAGTGTGACTCATCCCAGGACATTTATGCCATTACTCGACTATTTTACCCTCTGTGTGGTGGATTATGTTTTATGAACCTTCTGGATTGCATGGAATAATAATTTTTTCCATTGTTCGTTCATTCTCTCGCTCTGTTGATTGTGTGATATGGGAGAAGGACCCCGTCACACCTAACTATTCATAGTCGTAATACTCATAACTATTCATTCTGATTAGTGTGTGCAATGCAAGTCAATGGGGAAAACTCGCAAACTAACGAGTGACCCAAATGCCATACTATTGGTGGAAGTAGCGAATAGTACGGCATTTGGGTTACTTGTTACTTGCGAGATTTTCCCCATTGACTGGCAATGCACATGCTATTCGGAACAAATAAGTAAGTAGTAGACAGTACTCGTTATGAGTATAGCTAGTACGAATAGTTAGATACTCGCTATACTCTACTCAATTCCAACTGCTTTGGGGTTGGATATGGGCCCACTTATCTGTTGGTACAACTGCACACGTTGTACCAATGATAAATCTGCCCCTGGCCCAGCCATATAACATACAGATGAAGATATACCATATATAGTATTGGCAGAACAATTAGTAGATACATATAAAATCAATACCTGAAGAGTGTTATTAGTAAGTTAGGCACTAAAAACTTTTTGGGAGAAAAACGTTTGTTTTTAGGCATTTTTATATTTCAGCTAAATTTATGACTATTTTTTTAAGTGTGGGAGTGTTTTATATTCTCCAGATGTTTTCGGCTTATTAATCATGTGAGAATATTCAAAATGTCACAAGTTATTTTCAAAGTTGTACTTCAGTTTCTTAGTGGAGTACAAAATATGTCTATTTATTATTATTATTATTATTGTCAGGGATGTGTGACACTTTACTCAAATACTGCACAAATGAAGCAAAAAGAGCAAAATGTGAAATTACATCAAATTCATCAATTATTGTGTGCCATATCAATAAATTTAGTCACAATTCATCAACTATGAAAAAAGAATTACAAAACAAAAACGTGACTTTAAAACTATAAACAAGGAATCATGCCTAAACATATGAAACGTCAGATAAGCATTAAAAAACTATTATAGGCCTAGGTGTAACGATCGCAGTCACAGAGGTCACAACAGCGACTGGACCCGGGGGTAGAGGTAGAGAAAAATATCCTTCAGTTAAACAAAAGGAAAAATCTTTATTATCCAAAAGTTAAAAATAACTACACCACAATGTTAGGCAGAAATCACGGGGAATAATCACTAGGGACTACGTGTTTCGGCGTTCTTTCACGTCTTCCTCATGGTCCATGACCTAACATTGTGATGTAGCAATTTTTAACATTTGGATAATAAAGATTTTTCCTTTTTTTACATCATTTATCATTTTGGCCTGCTGGTTTCTGAATTCTCTTTCCTCCTCATCTTATGTGGCTGGCTCCTACCCTTCTCCGTACAGACTTTTATCTATAAGCTTTCATCCACAAAAATTTGCAACACCTGAAAGCTGGCAACTCTTTTTATTTTTACATAAAATAATAATATCACTCTCTGTGTTGCAGTACAAGAATTATCTCCCAGTTTGTGCCCAATACAATAATTATGTTCCCATTTGTCTACAAATCAGCAGGGAGAGTTACAGATGAGGTGCGGGGTGAAGCGGCGTGATGATGTCATCACACTGGGACTCTGCACGTGAGGACATCACCGCCTTGGTCCTGTCTGCCGGCAGACTCCTCAGCATCCAAAGATAGGTGAGTATGGTTTTTTTGCTTGTGGAGAGATACTGGGAGCCATTATGCACTGTGGGGGAAATACTGGGGACCATATTACAGTGAGGGAGGGATGGGGAAAAACTGGGGGTCATATTACAGTGTGGGGCAAACACTGTGGCCATATTACAGTGTGGGGGAAATATCTGGGGCCATTAATACAGTGTTGGAGAAATGCTCCGGGCCATCATAGAGTATCAGTAGGACTACTGAGGGCCTTCATTCAGTGGAGGGTTACGGAGACCATCATACAGTATTGTGCTTTTGGTGCCCTTTCCATTTCACCCGTAACATTCTGATTTTTTTGGGATCTGGGACTGTGTGAGGGATTATTTTTTGCATCCTGAGCTGACATTTTTAATTATACCATTTTGGGCTAGATGCAATGTTTTATCGTCTCTAATTGCATTTTATTGCAATGTTACGGCGACCAAAGTAACACATTATTGTGGTGTTTTGATTTTTCTTCTCATTACACCCTTTACCAATCATATTAATTTAGTTTATGTTTTGAGAAATTGGCATTTGTAAACTCGGATACACCAAAAATGTGTTTGTTTGTTAATTGTTTTGTTTTCAATGGGACAAAATGGGAGTGATTTGAACTTTTGTGAGGGGGGGTTACATTTTTTTCATACTCTTAGAAACATTTTTTTTACTGGTCCCTTAAGGTTACTTGCAGCTGCGATTGATTGCATCTGCTGTACTGAGCGGTGCTTCAGCATCGCTCTGTATAGCATAAATGCTGTCTTCCTATGAACACCGCAGATCATGAAAGCTTAAGATTAATGTTGCTTTATTTCATGCACAGGTCTACGCATTTCAGGAGACACAGCTCCCTTCCTCAGGACAAACTGGCAAAGAACATCAAATGGAGATTTGATGTTCTTTGCCAGTTTGTCCTGAGGAAGGGAGCTGTGTCTCCTGAAACGCGTAGACCTGTGCATGAAATAAAGCAACATTAATCGTAAGCTTTCATGATCTGTGGGTCATTGGCGCGACTTTGAAACCCATCTCTACTACTCTCTGTTATCTGCCTTATGGGGACCGCTGCCGTGGCTTGGAGTTACATGCTGTTATAGGAGTTGTGACTTTCACAACCCCTTTTGGTGAGTAGTATTGCTCTTTTCCTCACCCTGTATATATTGGGGTAAGACCCTATTGCGCTTCTTTTTCCACAGTTTCTCATTTCCTATGAACACCAGCACTCAGTCAGCGTTCTTAGGAACTATGTCATGTCATTGATAGGGGTCATCAGCTGACCCATGTCTGTCATGACAACCCATTGACTCTCCGTGATCATGTCACAGGGCTGCCAATGGGAATGGGGAGTGACGTGCTTCCTGCAGGCACACATTAAATACCACTGTCAGAGACTGACAGCGGGGTTTAATGAGTTTACTGGCAGTGGTAGATATACTGTCAGAGGCACATGTCAGCTGATCATATCAGTAGACATGTGTGGAAACATGTATAAAAGGTCATGAAGAGGTTAGAGGGAACCCTAAAGGGAAACATTATTTATCTGCAGACATAGGGTCAATTTTTCCCAGTAAACAGCCTGGTTAGTTGGCTTAATGGAAAAGTGTTGGCTACAGAGAGAAAATTAAGATTTATTCTCCCTTCTACCACTCCACTTCCTGTCATAGGAACAGTGCAAGATTTCGATATAGTTACCTTCAATACAAAGTAAACGTGCTGTACTATCTCGATACTTGTATTTTGATATATTCCAAGGAGTCCAACCTCTGGTCGGGCTTCATACAATGCCAACATGGCAGCAACACATGCAACCTATAAGCAACCCACAATAAGAGAGACTATTGGAAACTGGTGAGTGCATGCACTAAATTCTGCTGTGAGTGATTGACAAGAGCATTCAAATACCTCAGGCGAGGTTCACACTTCCGTTGTTTTGCTTCCGTCAGGTCCGTTGTTGCAGATCCGTCATTTTTGAGATGTCAGCTGACGCAACGGATGTGTAATTTCACAGGATTCCGTTCACAGGAATCCTGTTAAAAAACTGATCAGTCGCATCCGTTACATCCGTTGTGCATCCATTCTGTGACGGATTCGTCGTGATCCGTTTGTGTTTGGGACAGCCCACTGGGTGTGCCAAACATGCTGGGCATGCTCAGTAGAGCATGACTAGAAAAACTGTGGAAATAGCGCAATAAGGTCTTACCCGGTATATACCGAGAGAAGTGGAAGATTTGCACTCACCTCAAAGAGTTGTGCCAGTCACAACTCCTGTATAAGCATGTGGTATTAAGGTGAATTCTGCTGCAGCCCCCATGGTAGATAACAGAGAGTAATAATGGAGAAGGGGTTTATGCCGTGCTATTCACCAGGCACAAGGACGAGAAGATATTCAATGTTCCGTTATTGTAGCTTGAGTCTACGCGTTTCAGGAGCTCTGCTCCCTTCATCAGGACATAAGGCACAAAAATATGTTAATTTTATGCCTTATGTCCTGATGAAGGGAGCAGAGCTCCTGAAACGTGTAGACATAAAACCCCTTCTCCATTATTACTCTCAGTAGAGCATGACGGAATCCAGCACTGGATTCCATCATGTGACGGATTACGACGGAATCCAGCACCATAGACATTCATTATAGCTTGTGACGGATTGTAACGGACACCTGCGGAGTCCGTTTTTTTTCCGCTCCAAAAAACTTTACATTCAGCGTTGCTCCCGCCTGATGGTCAGTCACTAAACGACTGATCCGTTTGCAGCGGATGCAACGCAGGGCCATCAGTCACAATCTGTCGCTAATAGAAGTCTATGGGGAAAAACTGGATTCCTGCAAAATATTTTGCAGTATACCATAATTCCTCAAGGTGACGGATTGTGACTGATGCAAAACAACAGTGTGAACCTAGCCTAAAACAGTATCAATCAAAGCGAGCTCTGATCACTGCTGTTACAGGCAGCCAACATCTGCCCGTTATGGAGCGAGTTCAGCTCCTGAACTTTCTCCAACAAGCATATCTCTATGGTGTTATAGATATGACCAGGTGCATGAAGAGGTTAACTTGTCAGTCCCTAAACTTGGAAAGACAAAAGAAAATCCCACAGATGTGAATGAGCCCTTATAGATTTATTAAATCTGCTCCAATTAAAGATGAGTGGACCATGAAAGTTCGGTTTGGCGGGTTCAGCCATACTTTAGATAAAGCTTGGTTTGTGACCCGGATTTTACCTGAACTTCAGTGGAAGTCACTAATTGGGTAGTTTGGATCTCTGCCCACATGTAGCAAATCATAAACAGATCACTTCCGGGGATGGGTGGGCAAGGGTTTTACATTTTTTTTGAGGGGCGCATCCTATATCTGATCTTTCAGTTGTTACCCCCAGTTCGAGCCAATCAAACACTGCAAGCGGCTCGCACTATAATGAGCACCAAGCATACCTGAGCAGAGTGATGCTCGCGCAAGTGATTTGCATATGTAAAGCAGCCAATCTCTGAACTGAAACTCTGTTTTTATTTTAAATTCTGTTTGGTATGTACACCGAACCTGCTCATATCTAGCCCCAATGATACAAATGATATGACACATCACAATACACTATTTTATACATGCAACTTACAAAAATACATTTATTTCCAGATACTCAGATACATACAATAAGTAGTTGTGTACATATAAATGTACACACATACGCAGACATGCACACATACAATACGCAGACATGCACATGTATAATACACAGACATGCACACACAGCATGGAAACATACACATATACACCACACAGACATGCACACACATGCACAGACATGCACATAATAATATGCAGACATTAACAAATTCAATATGCAGACATGCACAAATACAGTGCAGAGATATGCACACACATACGCAGAAATGAACATATACCTATGCAGACATGCAACATAAAGACATGCATGCATACAGTGTGCAGACATGCATACACATACACATGTACATATAGTATGGAAACAAGCACATACACAGTACACAGACATGCACACACAGAATGCAGACATGCACACACAGTACGCAGACATGCACACACAGTATGCAGACATGTACAGATACAGTACGCAGACATGCACAGATATAGTACACAGACATGTACACATACAATACGCAGACATGCACACACATACAGTAAGCAGACATAGGAACACACACAGACATGAACTCATATGCAGATATGCATCCATACCCAGATATGCACACACGTAAAGACCTAAACGCACATGGAATGAAGACATGCACATAAACAAACATAGATACAAAAGCACGTACATAGATATGTACACATACAGACATACACATGCTTGAAGACATAATCACAAAGATACATATAAACTGACATAATTATATACACAGTCATATACAGTGGTATACAGTTACTGACAGAAGTTCTGTCGCTTATCCATGTTATGTAAATAAAAGCTTATAACCTGACTTTAAATTCATCCATTGGTTTCATAAATTACTCCTTTGAAAGCTAAAACCCTCCCAAATTTGGTTTAGGTTATGAAAATAAAGTTACAGCAAAGCTGAAATATTGATCATTTAATGAACACAGAAAGGTCAGATTTTGGCAAGACAAAAGTTTTGTCGCCCACAGAAAGCAATGTGAAATTCAAGCAAATAATTAACTTCTAATACAAAGATATGTTGCATAACATTGGTGAATGAAGTTGTGGTGCTATTAGAGCCATATTTAATATTTTGTGTGACTTCCATGAGCTTGAAGGACTGCATCCATGCGGTTCAACAATGATTCATACAATTTATTGATGAAGTCATCAGAAATAGCAAAGAATGCAGTCTTACATGCCTCTCAGAGTTCATCTAGATTCTTTGGTTTTGTCTTTTAAGCTTCCTCTTTCATCCTACCCCAAACATGCTCAATGATGTTCATGTCTGGTGACTGGGCTGGCCAGTCGTTGAGCACCTTGATCTTCCTTGCCAGGAGGAACTTTGTTGTAGAGATGGATGTATGAGATGGAGCACCATCCTGCTGCAGAATTTGATCCCTTTATGATTGGAAATCTAAGAGGTAGCTAATACTTCTTGATATTTAAGGCTATTGATATTGCCTTCCACCTTGCAAATGTTTCACACACCCCCATACTGAATGTAACCCCAGACCATGATCTTTCCACCACCAAACTTAACTGTTGTCTGGATCCATACGGGCTCCAGTAGGTCTCCTGCAGTATTTGCGGCAGCTGTGGTGTAATTCAACTGAAGATTCCTCAGAGAAATCCACCTACTGCCACTTTTCCAGCATCCATCTGTTTAACAGACTGTGGGACTTGGCACATGCCAAATGGTTTTTTAATTGCCTTTTGTTTAGTGATAGCTTCTGGGCACTGATTCGACCAAGGAGGCCATTTTGAGACAGAATCCTATAAACTGTTCTAGCTGACAAAGGGACTTGAGGTGACCAGGCCTTTTGGAGCTCTGGTGCAGGGGAAGAGGGGCTGGCTTTGGATTTCTAACCAACAAACATTCCTCCTGAGCAGTTTGTCTTGCGGGGTCTGCTGGACCTGGGCTTGTCAAAACATCTCCAGTCTCGTCATATCTTTTTTTAATTCTTTGTACTTGACGCTGAGACACATTAAAGGTGCCAGCCACCTCTGCAATGGATCTGTTCTTCAGCCTATTGATAATCAAGACTTTGCTCGCAGGGTGGATTTTTGTCATATTGTCAGAGATCAAGTTGCAGTTCAACTGAAGGTCTGGGGTGCTGGGTTTCTTTTTATACACACCCACTAATTAAGCGATCATTTAGTGAGCACAGGTGAGAATGTAAACTAGGATTGGGTGCATTATCTGACAAGGCAACAAAACTTTTGTCTTGCCAAAATATGACCTTTCTGTGTTCATTAAATGATCAATATTTCAGCTTTGCAGCAACTTTATTTTCATAACCTAAACCCCATTTGGGAGGGTTTCAGCTTTCAAAATATTAATTTATGAAACCAAAGGATGAATTTAAAGTCAGGTTATAAGCTTTTATTTACATAACATGGATAAGCGACAGAACTTCTGTCAGAGACTGTACAGTCATGGCCAAAAGTTTTGAGAATGACACCAAAATTATATTTTCACATGATGTGTTGCCCTCTGGTTTTTAATTGTGTTTGTCTGATATTTACATCACATACAGAAATATAATTGCAATCATATTATGAGTACCAAAAGGTTATATTGACAGTTAGAATGAGTTAATGCAGCAAGTCAATATTTGCAGTGTTGACCCTTCTTCTTCAGGACCTCTGCAATTCTCGCTGGCATGCTCTCAATCAACTTCTGGATCAAATCCTGACTGATAGCTGTCCATTCTTGCATATGCAATGCTTGCATTTTGCCAGAATTTGTTGTTTTTTGTTTGTCCACCCGTCTCTTGATGATTGCCCACAATTTTCAATGGGATTAAGATCTGGGGAGTTTCCAGGCCATGGACCCAAAATCTCTATGTTTTGTTCCATGAGCCATTTAGTGATCACCTTTGCTTTATGGCAAGGTGCTCCATCATGCTGGAAAAGGCATTGTTTGGCGCCAAACTGCTCTTGGACAGTTGGGAGAAGTTGTTCTTGGAGGACATTCTGGTACCATTCTTTATTCATGGCTGTGTTTTTAGGCAAGACTGTGAGTGAGCCGTTTCCCTTGGCTGAGAAGCAACCCCACACAGGAATCATTTCAGGATGCTTAAAAGTTGGCATGAGACAAGACTGGTGGTAGCGCTCACCTCTTATTCTCCTAATAAGCTGTTTTCCAGATGTCCCAAACAATCGAAAAGGGGATTCATCTGAGAAAATGACTTTACCCCAGTCCTCAGCAGTCCACTCCCTGTACCTTTTGCAGAATATCAGTCGGTCCCTGATGTTTTTTCTAGAGAGAAGTGGCTTCTTTGCTGCCCTCCTTGAAACCAGGCCTTGCTCAAGCAGTCTCCGCCTCACAGTGCGTGCAGAAGCACTCACACCAGCCTGCTGCCATTGCTGAGCTAGCTCGGCACTGCTGGTAGTCCGATCCCACAGCTGAAACAGTTTTAATATACGTCCTGGCGTTTGCTGGTCCTTTTTGGGCGCCCTGGAGCCTTTTCGGCAACAATGGAAGCTCTCTCCATGAAGTTTTTGATGATGCGATAGATTGTTGACTGAGGTGCAATCTTTGTAGCTGCGATACTCTTCCCTGTTAGGCCATTTTTGTGCAGAGCAATGATGGCTGCACGTGTTTCTTTAGAGATAACCATGGTTAACTGAAGAGAAACAATGATACCAAGCACCAGCCTCCTTTAAAGTGTCCAGTGGTGTCATTCTTTCTTAATCATGACTGATTGTTCGCCAGCCCTGTCCTCATCAACACCCACACCTGTGTTAATGGAACAATCACTAAAACAATGTTAGCTGCTCCTTTTAAGGCAGGAATGCAATGATGTTGAAATGTGCTTTGGGGGTTTAAAGTTCATTTTCTTAGCCAATATTGACTTTGCAAGTAATTGCTGTTAAGCTGATCACTCTTTATGACATTCTGGAGTATATGCAAATTGCCATTAGAAAAACTTAAGCAGTAGACTCTGATAAAAATTAATATTTTTAGCATTCTCAAAACTTTTGGCCATGACTGTAAATAGAAATACACATCATATATGGACACACAGAAACACAGACACATTAGAGACATTTTTAGCATGGGGAAGACGGCAACAAGCATCGCTCACCTACCCCTGCTTTTCATCCATTGCATCCCATGGCTGTGTACCTATAGTCGGGACCCAGCATTTCATTGCCCTTATTCAGATTGAGGTCTGTTTTGAGATATAGTAAGGATTTAATACTAGAGATTGTTAGGTACTGTCCCGATTTGGGTATACATTGTCGCGGTGGAATGGTTTTACGCTTTTTAGATCAAAAATAGTGTTTGTTAAGTACCCTATGCTTATTTATATGCCCTGTGCTTATTTATATGCACTATGCTTATTTATATGCACTATGCCTTTATTACAGTAGAGTATATGTTCATATTATTCTTTCTTTGGGTTTTCTTTCTCTCACGACCAGTGTGAACATGCGCTTATACATCCATGTGTAACAACTCACGCTCCGGCTCATTTTTCGCATTTTCTGTGCAAGGTGTGCAGTATAACGTCCATCATTTTAGTAGACATAGCCATGCACTGTACAGTCATCTCTGCTTGTAGTGACACAGCCGGGCCGGCACTGAACCTTTGATTTTGCTTGTGTGCCGACCCAGCTGCATCACTACTAGCATACCAAGCCACACAGAGCACTATGCGAGGCCATATCTATGAATGTAACAGCCATCATGTAGAGCGCTGAAGGAGAAAGAGGCAGCTACACCTCACTTCACTTCATCTACAGCTAAAATATTTTTTGCTAATAATTATGAAAAAATTATGAAAAACATTACAATTTTTAGTTTGGAAAAAATTTGAAAAATCATCAAACAAAATAAACGTTACTGGTATTCCAGTACAACTTGTGCTATAAAAAATATAAAAGAATGGTGTGGGTTTTTTTCCTCTATTGAACCCTTAACCCCTTCACAACTGGGTGATTTTGCATTTACTAGTTTTCGGGTTTTTCCTCCCCTTCGTCCAAGAACTATAACTTTTTTTTATTTTTCTATCCACATAGCAATGTCAGAACTTGCTTTTGTGAGACACTTTTGAATGATACTATTCATTTTATAATACGTTGCTCTAAAAATCAGGAAAAACAATTCAAGTTTCATTTCACAACTGTTTCTTGAGTTTTTTATTTACATTGTTCATTGTACGGTAAAACTGAGCTGGCAATATGATTCACAGGTCAGTACAATTACACCGATACCAAACATGCATAGCTTTTTTTTTGTAAGTGGTGAAAAGAAATTTGGGAGAAATATTTTTGCATGTATCATCATTTTCCGAGACCCGTAATTGCTTTCAATTTTCAGGATGTGGGGCTATGTGAGGGCATACTTTTTTACGCCAAGCTGATATTTTTACTGAAACAGTTTTAGGGTAGTTATGAGGTCTTAATGGCCTTTTATTGTATTTTATTGCAATACTGAGGAGGCCCAAAAAAATGTAATTTTAGCCTTTTTACTTTTTTCTTATTGTGCTGTTTACCAATCTAATTAACTTATTTTATACTTTGATAGATCAGATGCAACGATACCAAATATTTGTATTTTTTTAATTGTTTTATTTTAAGTGGACAAAAGGGGTGTGATTTGAACTTTTGTGAGGGTTTGTTATTTTTTTTCATATTTTTAGAAACCTATTTTTAAAAATTTAAAATGTTACTGTATTTGTTATTTCCATTAAGGAACTTGAAGTTGCCATTGTCTGATCGCTTGTGCTATACATAGTAGTGCATCCACACTGCTGTGTATAGTTAAAATCACAGTCTCATAACAACGCCTTCTAAACACTGGCTTTCACAGGACTATTGTTATTACAGGCATGGAGTTCATCTGCAAACCTCTGGCTGTCATGGCAAGCCATCAACCCCTGCCAGTGTGTGTTAAATGCAGCTGTCAAAAATTAACAGCGGTATTTAACAAGGTAACATTTATGGGCAGAGCTCTGCTCCACCCCAGGCTGTTAAAGGCACATGATGATTGATTAAATCAGCCATCATCTGCTGGGAAAGATGCAGGCTCGGAGTGCGAGCCTGAATCAATGGCAAAGACACAACCTGTGATGTACTGTATATGTGTGCCAAAGGTCATAAATGGGTTAAAAATGTTTACATAAATGAACCAATGTGTATTGCAAAATGGCTGTAGCTCGTCTCCCCAAAAACAAGTACATAACAAAAATGTCATTCTGTATATGCATGGTTGTCCATATGTGCATATTTAAAGCACCTCTCCAGCATTTTTTTTTTCAGGACTGAAGAGATGATTTAACCAAAAGCCCCTGCCCTAGGTGTTATACTTACCCTCTGGCGTTCTATCCTTTTTCTGGCGCCATCTTGTGACTGTAACTTCTAACTGGTCGGAAGTCAGAAGCTACGTTACAAGCTTTCAATGCAACTCTCTGAGTGCCTAACACTAATGGGAGCAACACTGAAAACATATGAAGGGTGAGACAGGGGCAGGAGACTTCGATTTAAAGCATCATTCCAATCACTGTTGAAATCCCAGTTATTTGTGATAAAAAAAATCATACTAAGAAAAATCATTTCAGAACTTTTTCCACCTTCAATGACACCAATAATCCTCAAGGTAACTGAGAAAAAAACTTAAATATTGTTGAGTGGAAAAAAAATAAAGAAAAATTTAAATAATTTGTTTCTCAAATATGCATACTCTCAAAGGGAACCAGTAACACGAATTGGCAACTATAAGCTGCGGCCACCAATACTAGGTCCTTATATACAGCATTCCAGAACACTGTATATAAGAGTTTAGGATGCTCTGTAGAACGTAAAATTCACTTTTATAATACTCACCTAAGGAAGCGGTCCAGTCCGATGGGTGTTGCTGCTCTCCGGTCCGGTGCCTCCTCTCTGCTGCAATCGCAGACCTACTTTTACCAAGGCCAGTATCGATGACATGTCCTATGTCATGCACACAGGCCGGCATTGCGGTCCTCCATAGGCGCACTTTAATCTCCCTGAGATCAAAGTACTGTAATGCGCAGGCGCAAGGAAAGGAAGACCGGCTGCACATGCACACTACAATACTTTGATTTGCCCTGAGTAAGGTAGTTCAAAATGCACCTACGCAGGAACGCAATGCCAGCCTGTGTGGATGTCGTAGGATGCATCATCCATACTGTGCTGGGTAGAAGGAAGACGACGATCGACGCAGAAAGGAGGTGCCGGACCGGAGAGCAGCGACACCCATCGAACCGGACCACCCCCTAGGTGAGTATAATAAAAGTGATTTTTACATTTTACATACAGCATGGCCTGGGCTCTTGTATACAGTATTCTGAAATGCTGTATATAAGAGCTCACTGTTGGTGGCCGCAGGTTATAAACGGAAAATCTGGTGACAGATTGCCTTTAAACTAATACTTTGTTGAAGTACCCTTTGGATTTATAACAGCATTCAGTTTTGTGGGCAGACATCTCATTAACATGGCACAACTGGAATTGGCAATGTTTGCCAAATCTTCTTTGCAGTAGTGCTCCAATATTGCTTGAAATCTGTCACATTGTGAAGGCATCTTCCTGTGCACAGGATTAGATTCAATTGGATTAATGTCTCGGCTCTGGGTTGTCCTTCCAAAATTGTGATCTTCTTTTGTTGAATTGGAATTATGTTTAGAGTCATCATCATTCTAAAAGGTGAAATTCGTCTTCATCTTCATCATTTTAGTAAAGGCCTGAAGGTTTTGTTGCAAAACTGACTGGTATTTGGAATTGTTCATAATATCCTCCACATTGACTAGTGTTCACCTGCTGATAAACAGCCCCAAAGTATAACGCTGCCTCCTCCTTGCTTTGCATTGGGTTTTGTTTTCTTTTGGTAATTCCAGTGGTGGCATTGTGGCAAATATACCTTTTGCAATTTTGGCCAAAAAGTTCAACCTCGGTGTCACAAGGCTATAACACGTTTGTTTTTCCCATGTGCTTTAGAAAAAGACTTAAAGTAGATTTGGGCAAAACATAGCTGGGTTTGAATTTTTTTTAAAGAAAATGCTTCCATCTTGCTTACCTACCCATCAGGCCAGACATATGAAGAATACGCAAAATTGTCAAATGTGGTACAAAACCAGTACTTGTCAAAAATTCCTGCAGCTATTTTAGTGATGCTGAAGGCCTCTTGGCAGTCTCGCCGACCAATTGTCTCCTTGTCTTTTCATCAATCATTTTATTTTTGAGGGACGTCTAGTTCTAGTAACATCACTGTTAATGTTGTTGGTGAATGTCTTAATCTTCACACTGTTTCACAGTATATCTACTGCCTTGGAAAAAATTTCATACACTTCTCCTGGCTGATAACGTTCAACAATGAGCTCTATTTGCTGTTTTCTAAGCTGTTTACAGACAATGACTTTTCCTGTAAAGCAAAACTAAGAAAATGTCAGGAAAATTCTACTGGAACAGCTAAACTTTATATGGGGTTATTCAGAAATCACTTTAATTGAAGGCAGCTGTGCACTGACTACTGTTTAATTCTAAACACAACCACATCACAAATTATAAGAAGGTGTTCACACTTATGCAACTATATTATTTTAGTTTTGTTAGACATCATGATTTGTTAGACATTATGATTATTGTACAGGTGTGTCTTAAGCTGGCCACCATAAAAGGCCACTCTAAAATGTGCAGTTTTACAGTATCAGGGGAGTCAGAAAATCATTCAGTATCTGGTGTCACCACCATTTGCCAGTCTGCCATCTGCCCTGTACGGTAAAAACCAGGATTCATCCATGAAGAAAAAACTTCTCCAACGTGCCAAAAGCCATCAAATGTGAGCATTTGCCCAATCAAGGTGGTTACAATGACAGTCAGGTGGAGACACCGATGAGGATGATGAGCAGCAGATGAGCTTCCCTGAGATGGTTTCTGAATGTTTTATTTTGTGCAGAAATTCTTTGGTTATGCAAATTGATTGTTTTAGCAGCTATCCGGGTGGCTGGTCTCAGACAATCTTTGAGGTAAAAATGCTGGATGTTGAGATACTGGGCTGGTGTGCTTATGAAGAGGGGAGCTGTCTGATGGCTGGCCTTGCTTCCCCTTACTTCTGTATATGAGGATGAGTGCAGATGTGTTGTTACCTTCAAGAGTTACCCCATGTGTCCTTGTAGGACTCCTCGTCGTAGATGGGGAGGGGACGGCAATAACCACACGACAGTCTTAATCAAAATAACTGGAACTTCTTTATTCTGCTTAATTCAATTTCCGTTCTTCTGGTCCATAGGACCTTTGTGCTGTGTCCTTCGTCCGTTCTTCATCGACGCCTTCCCCCGTCCCGGATGCGCAGCCCTCCTGGTACCAGTACGAGATCCCACTGAAGTCTACAAGCCAGAGTGTCTCACTAGTCCGAAGTCGATCTTCCGCCTGTCAGCAGGGTGAGGTCTTGACACCTTGTGAAGGGGTTCCCTCCATCTCAGGCAGGCTCTAGCACGATTCCTGCTACTCAACTAACTAGATTTTTTTCTCCACACATGCTGTAGCCCTCTGCTTACTCCTCCCCCCTATCTCTGTCTCTGTAGCAACCCTCTCTGAACTTTCTGTGTTTCCTTGTTCTAACTTTTATGGCTAACTACTCCCATCCTCCACCACCTGCTCTGCTTGTTCTCTAGTTCCACGATTCCTAATGCTATACCTAATCTTACATCTATACCTGGCCCTGTACTATACCCTCTACCGAACACAGCACAAGGGACCAATACATGTTAAGCACAATATTTACAATATGTAAAGCTACCCTAGTGGTGACCGCCAGGTAGAGCAAAACGACGCACTCCTTCGGCTCTGCTACATCTTATCTTTACTATGTAGGAGAGGGTGCTATTCGCCGTCCTCCTACACTTACACATGGTCTGCGGTTGTGAGGCTGGTTGGATGTACTGCCAAATTCTCTGAAATGCTTTTGAAGATGTCTTATAGTAAAGAAATGAAGATTCAATTCACAGGCAACATGTCTGGTGGACATTCCAGAGTCAGCATGCCAATTACACGCTCCCTCAAAACTTGCGACATCAGTGGCATTGTGCTGTATGGTAAAACTGCAGATTTTAGAGTGGCCTTTATAGTGGCCAGCATAAGGCACACCTGTGCAACAATCATGACATCTAATCAGCATCTTGAATCTTGATATGCCACATCTTTGAAGTCTATGGATTATCTCGACAGAGGAGTAATACTCACTTACACAGATTTAGGGCGGCGTTACACACAACGATTTATCGTGCGATCGCATGAGCAATCGCACCTGCCCCCATCGTTTGTGCGTCACGGGAAATTTGTTGCCTGTTGCCCACAAAGTCGTTTACCCCCGTCATACGTACTTACCTCCCAAACGACCTCGCTGTGGGCGGCGAACATCCTCTTCCTGAAGGGGGAGGGACGTTCGGCGTCACAGAAACGTCACACAGCGGCCGCCCAATAGAAGCGGAGGGGTGGAGATGAGCGGGATATAAACATCTCGCCCACCTCTTTCCTTCCGTATTGCTGGCGAGATGCAGGTAAGTTGTTGTTCGTCGTTCCCAAGGTGTCATACGGAGTGATATGTGCTGCCTCGGGAACGACGAACAACCAGCGCGCAGAAGGAGGAATGACATTATGGAAATGAATGACACATCAACGAGCAATGATAAGGTGAGTATTTTTGCTCGTTCACAGTCGTTAGTAGCTGTCACACGCTACGATAACTCTAACGATGCCGGATGTGCGTCACGGAATCCGTGACCCCGACGATATATCGCCTGATATATCGTAGCGTGTGACACCACCCTTACACAAATTTGCAAACAATATTTGACAGAAAAAGGTCTTTCATGTACATAGAAAAAGTCTTCGATCTTAGAGCTCATGAAAAATGAGAGAAAAAAATAAAGTGTTGCATTTATATTTTGTTCTGTATAAGTGTGCCTAATTTAAATAGGCATGTGAATATGCATTTTTATATGCAAACAAAGCCTGATAGAAGAGCGGGTGCCCAGATATGAGTCCTGCACAGGGACCCTACTCAGTCAGTGTCCGCCTGTCTTTCTGCATATAATGGTTGCATATAACATCCAAGTAATTGTAAGTAGATATTACAATTAATACAGTATATTGTTGTTGCAATACTACTCCTAAACAGATTCAGTTATGCATATGTATAAACTTTTCACATAACAATACTGCCTCTTTTTCTTTGCCAATCACAGATGTTTTACTGGTAACTTGGCAAGTCCTATAAACCAGGAATATATTTTTTTTTATCAGACAATATGTCAACTAGAAAAATGTTCTTTCTCTCTGAGAGATAATGTGATTTCCCCTTTAACCAAAATTAAATTTGTTAGTTAAATATTACTATAATCTTCAATATACCAAATATCTTATCCAACATTGGCCTGAAATATTGGCTTGAGTTCTAATTTTCTTTTATTAACAGTAAAAATCAAATCTTCTGATGATTAAAAATGACCGCAATCTGATTAACCACAAGTTTTAAAAGCTCTTCAAAAAGTAAAAGTGCTTTGCTCGTGCATATCGCTTTTTAATTAGCTAATTAATTTTCTTTTGGTTGTATTACAATATTTGAAACATTCTTAATGTCCTTAGTGGAAAACACACCGTTTTTGATAAGCGTTGAGGTATGACCTAGTATACAGACCTGCAGAGCATTGCATTGGATACCAAAATTAAATCATTGGTAACATTAATCAATTTTTGCAGCCGGCAAGATGAATTGATTTATATAATTGAGGCTTTACTTAATTAAATAGGAATTTTTTGAAGATTCACCCTATAATTAGGACTTAAATGTTTATTATTCTTTTCTTTCTTCCTCAACCAGGACAAACAGAAAACCAATATTAGACAATATATGCATCAGTATATGCAATGTTTCATTCCATACAATAAAAACGTTCCTGGTTTTACCATATTTTTTTAGTGTTGTGAAAGTTAATCCAAAAGTCAACGTCAAAAGGGACAGAATGGACCAATTAAACTATTTTACATATTTCCAAAAGTTGTCAGGTTCAGTTATGACATAAACCATTTCTTAATTATTTTGACCTCCTGAATTCAAGTTGAACAATTAATTTATTTATCTGGCTTTTGTTTCTATGATATCAAAAAGTTTTCCTTTTACTGCTACATATAATTAATGCATAAAAGTTTCAGTAGTTTGAAACATTATTTTTTGCAAATATAAAGATGTAGAATATTTTGTTGTGCCAATTTTTGTACAGAAATTGCACAACAAATTGGCTCCTCATTTATGGACAACTCTTTTTTTGCTTGTCTCTTGTACTCCTGCATCAGATCATCTCTTACCATTGTCCAAAAATAATCTGCAAGCATTAATGGATTCCATTTTACATGATTTCTTTCGCTACAACTTCAATATCTTAGTGAAACCGCAGTTTGGACTAAAAAAGTCTAGTTGTGAATGTAAGAAATTAATTTTTAAGGACATGTTAAAGCCAAGATCCTTATACAACCCCTGACAAAAATGAGAATAGTGCTGTAGCCAGCCTCCTAACTAGTCAGGGTGAGTTTATGGCAAGCGAGGGCCTTGGCACATGATCGGCGATGGGGTGAAAGAACCCATCTAGTAACATGAAGGGGGGAATGGAACAACCTCAGGTGAGTGTAGAAGGTAACCCCGCTTGTCATGTCGGCATACTTGGGATGCCGGCATCTCTCTGTACCTTGTGCAGTGTACCTGCTTTCCTCTTCTCTGCCATCCACATATAAGTGCAGTCCCCAGCTGTTGCTCCCTGTGGATGCCCACGTGATGGTCGGCTCTGCTCCCACCTAGGCTGCAGGTTCTTGCACATGTTGTGTGGGGTTTCCTGCTCTCCAGCCTAGGGGGCGCATGTGCACACTTCCTCATCTTTTATAGGGAGATCTGCGCACCTTGCTAAGGTGTCCCCAGCCTATTGCTTGAATGCACCAGCTATTTAAGGCTCCTCCCCCTGATAGGAGGTACAGAGCATTTTGTATCATTTTTTGTCTAACTGGCTACCGGAGGAACTGCAGTAATACCAGTCCTGGCCGCGGTTACCTGCACTGAACTCCGGAGCTCTCAACTGAGCTCAGGAGTGCAACCCGGCTTGTTTGCAGCTGAATGCAGGTTACCGCACCCAGGACTGGTATTACCGGAAACCGCCGGTAATACCAGTCTTGGCTGTGGTTATCTGCATTGAACTCCGGAGCTCTCACCTGAGCTGTGGCGTGCAGCCTGGCCTGTCCACAGCTGTCATGGACTGAACTGTGATAGCCTGGGAATCAGTCATCACTCACAGTTCAGTCCTGCAAACCCGCAGCTCAGTCCAGGCTCCACTCTGGAGCTCGGGTGAGAGCTCTGGAGTTCAGTGTAGGTAACCGCATCCAGGACTATTACTGCAATTCCCCCAGTAGTCAGTCTGACACTGTTTGTATGTGTCTTGATATGTTTCCTGAAAGGCTGGTGTCTTCTGTTCCTGAGTCCAGTATACTCCCTGAATCTGGTCACCTGTCTGAAGCTGGTATCCTGTTTACAGTCCGGTTAACCATTGTCCCGGGACTTTAGGTATCTGCATATTCAGGGACCGGCGTATCTGGATACTGGTATCCCCCTGGACTCCAGCCTGGTCCTGTGTCCTGTATTTGTGTTCCTGCCATGTGATGTACCCTGATATCCTGCCGTGTGATGTACCCTAATATCCTGCCATGTGACGTACTCGAAGCCCTGCTGTTACCCGTTATCCTGCTGTGGGATGTACCTGAAGTCTTCTATGTCCTGTGAAGAATAAATTTGTATTTTATGTAACCTGAAGTGGGTCCACACTTACTGCCTTCCTCGACACAGCTTCCCTCTCCCTAGCGTCAGGCCCCACCATTGTATCATGTTCCTGGTTTACCCTGTTTGTTGCGGCACTCTCTGGGGGTTGCCTTTTTCCTGGCGGGAACCCGATAGTCACTGCATGACATTATAACCAACCCAGATTTTTTTTCCTTAAATGGATCCTGTGGAGGCATTGGCAGGATGGTTGCAGAGCCTGTCCCTTTATCTGGCAGGCCTGTGATCCAGGGTTTTGTAGCCAGAGCAACAGGCTGTGGGTCTGGTAGCCAGCATTACTATACCCAAACCCAAAGTATTGCTCCTGGATAGATTTTTGGGAGGGCTGGATAAGTTTTTGCTTTCCATGAAGCCTGCAAGCTTTATTATAATCTCCGCACACACTCCTCCGGGAGTGAGCAACAATGGGTGATGATTGTGATCTCTTGTATCCAAAGAGACCCTCAATCTAAAGGTGATGTCACACACAACGACGTCACTGCTACGTCACCATCCCGTCGCTGTCGCTGTGTGTGACATCCAGCAACGAGCTGGCCCCTGCTGTGAGGTTGCCGCTTGTTGCTGAATGTTCTGCTTCATTTTTTGCTCGTTGCTCTCCCGCTGTGAAGCACACATCGCTGTGTGTGACAGTGAGAGAGCGACAAACTGAAGCGAGCAGGGAGCCAGCTTCTGGCAGCCTGCGGTAAGCTGTAACCAAGGTAAACATCGGGTAACCAAGGGAAGCCCTTTCCTTGGTTACCCGATATTTACCTTAGTTACCAGCGTCCGCCGCTCTCACGCTGCCTGTGCTGCTAGCTCCCTGCTCCCTGCACGCCAGAGTACACATCGGGTAAATAAGCAAGGGTTTGCTTATTAACCCGATGTGTACCCTGGCGTGCAGGGAGCCAACGCTAAGCAGTGTGCGCTGGTAACCAATGTAAATATCGGGTAACCAAGTCCTTGGTTACCTGATATTTACCTTGGTTACCAAGCGCAGCACCGCTTCCACCCGTCGCTGCTGGCTGGGGGCTGGTCACTGGTCGCTGGTAAGATCTGCCTGTTTGACAGCTCACCAGCGACCATGTAACGACGCAGCAGCAATCCTGATAAGGTCAGGTCGCCTGTCGTGATCGCTGCTGCGTCACTATGTGTGAACCCAGCATTAGGCCTTTTGTCTTCTGACTGACTCTCTGTTGATTGGGTCCATCGATGAGTTTTTTTCAGCCCCAGGCCTCATCTATGACAACCCTGGCTGGGTCTTCATTATTAAGTCTCAGCTACGCAATCTCCAGCAGGGACACCGGCCAGCAGAGAAATTTGTTCTGAATTCTGAATATAAGCCATTGACACCAGGAATGATCTGACCCTTAAGAGCCATTTTTGCCAAGGTCTGTCAGAATGGCTCAAAGACATATTGGTGTTATATGAAACTCCTGAGATATTACAGGCTGGCATGGCTCTTGCCATACGTATCAATAGACGCCTAAGAGATAGACCTATGATGACTCTGACACGCCCACTCTAGGGCCGGGGGTACTTGGAACCGGACCGGACTAGTCCTGGGATGTCAGCGGTGGCGGTGCTTGGCTCCGTGACCCTGATGGTGTCTTTTTAATAAAGGGGGAGATGATGATGGGAGTTATAGTTAATATTAAATAAAGTACGTGACGCCACTTGTGGTGTGCGCTATGAGAGGGAGCCGCCGCTGCGTAGTCTCTCACGGCTGAGGCTGTTGGTATTGAGCAGCTTGAATGTTATGGCCCTCTGCAAGTAGAGCTAAGCCCCAGGGAAGAATGATGATGGTTGTAGTATAGTGAAAGTTGGTGATGCAGAGGTGCGGGAAGAATTCAGACGACACAGGGACTGCGGTTCAACTTGTTCGTTACTCACTGATTCTGTGGTACCGCCACCTGCCTGGTGCTGGTCTCTTCCAATAGGGGTCTCAGGTGATCCTGTGTTCCTTTGATCCCGATGACGGTGGTGTGACCTGGTGAGCTCTTCCTTCATGCACCCTTCTGTAATTGGTGCGTCCCTGTGGCCTGAAGCATTTTGGGTTCCCCTCCTGGTCTCGCAGTCCTGGCCTGTATGTCAGGCAGCTCGAACCTCTCAATGAGTTGGACCTCTGTCGCAGTTCCCAGGTTCCCTCTTTGCTGCTGTGCCCCAAATGCTAACGTTGGTGAGGAACCTTGATGATCCCCTCACCTAGCAGATTTAATAGGTGAGCCTAAAGAATCCTACTGAACTAGGGCTCTGCACCCTACCTGTGCTCGGTCCCATAAGTACTGACACTGTACTTTCCCCAGCGACCATACTCCTTTACCCTACCAATGTCACTCTTCGTGTTTCCACTGGACCAGAGTCTCCTTACACCCTCCCTGACTCAACGTCAACTACTGACTGACTTTCAAATGTTTTTGTCAACTGTCCAGACTAGCCCCTCACCCTCCTGGGTTTCTGACAAGCGGGATTGGATAAGTCCCGACCAATAGGTGACCATCCATTAGATCCATCTCTAGCCTGTTACCAAGTCTGTAAAAAGGGCAAAGAAATACGTGTGTTTTAAATGGTGTTGTTTGGTGTTTACCGGCACTGGTCTCCCAGGAACCCTGGATAAGTACTACACCTGTAACTGAATACAGTACCCTGTGGCACCTGATGCCTCAGGGGCACCACAACTCCACCCCCGTAATGCTTCCTAAGGCTGAAGTTCTTCCTGTATGCTTTTATGATCCCATGCTGTTAGGGGTGCTTCCTCTCAGTCTGGATCCCTTGTGGTTCAGGGATGTGTTTCTTCTGTGGTCATAATGGTCATTTTATTGGTGAATGTCCATCATGTCCTAAACAAAGAAAGTTGTCGGAAAACGTCTGACCCCAGGTTGTGTGGAGGATCACAATCTGGGTGTATATATTTTCTCCGCATGTGCTTCTCAGTTTATTTTACCTGCTGAGGTTGTCATAGGTACCAAAACTGAGATCATATCTGTCCTTTTGGATAGTAAAGCAGGAGCCAATATGGTGGATCTTGGTTTGCACAGATTCATGGCCTCTCCTGCAATGCGCTGACTAAATCTATCCAAATATTCACCATTGACTTGGTGCCTCTTGGTGCCAGACAAGGTAATCTCTTATATACTGGTTTTTAAAGCAGATAGAGGCATTTCAAGTTAGAGTCCCAGGATATAAGCGATTACCTCATAAGGGTTACCGGGTTCACATAGATTGGCCAATACATAAGCTAAATATGTCTTTTTTTTTTTTCAAATATTCCTACAGGAGTAATGCAATGCCAGAGTTCCCTTATTGAATGTTAGCATTTTAGAGTGCAGCTGTATGTTTTTTTTTAGTTATAATGTGTCTTCAGCTAGCACCTGTTCACACCTGTTGGATGTGGAGGTCAGTCTTTTTGATATACTTAGGCTGCTTTCACACTACGTCTTTTTAACATGCGTCCTGAACGTTTTTTTGCTGCAAAAGCGGATCCTGCTTTTACAGCAAAAAATGCATGCAAACGCATGTGTTACTTTGCAGGATCCTGTCACTGGATGTCTAGGGGCGGGCATTGGAGTCATGTGATCGGGAGTGAGGGGAACTAAACGTGCCAGACTGGGAGCCGGCATCTGACAGCTGCGAGGCTCGTAACCAAGGTAAACATCGGGTATACTTGCTTGGATACCCGATATTTATCTTGGTTACGAGCGTCTGCAGCTGCTAGGAGCCGGGCTGCCTGCACACGTTACCAACATAAACATCGGGTAACTAAGGAAAGGACCTGAGGAAGGGGGAGGTTGTACCCCCGAAATGCGTAGTGGCATGTAAATAATTAATAAATCTACATCCCAAATAACCTCATCACTACCTTTCTGAGCAGCGCAGCGAAACCGTGCATTTTTTCTTTTTTTTCCCTGCATCATTATCTCCCTATGGGAGCTCACGGGGCTGCTGCAGCCAGAACCAGGATCGTACTATCCATTTGAATCTAACACCAGGGGCTGGGGAATCACCGCATCTGTGATCACGATACCGTCCGACCCGGAGGAGGAGCTGCTATCAGACGCCAGTCCGGCGGCTGCACACTGCACGTAGAAACCCCGATCGTGTGAGCAGAGTCCTGCGGAGTCAGGAGGACAGGATCCCTGCTGACAAGGAGCGGTGAACTTGCGATCCCCCTTCAATACCACTAACAGTGTTGTACCTGACGTACAACACTATCAGGTGAGTGTGCACCTCACATTGTACATACCTCGGTACATTAAGATCCCACACAGGAGCGCCCTCTCTCTCTTTATTCATTTCTGCCCAGACACATAGGTTTTTAACACAGATAGAGGCATTTCAAGTTAGGGTCCTGGTATACAAGAGAATACCTTGTCGGGTTTGCCAGGATCACATGTATTAGCCAATAAATAAGCTAAATATCTCTTTTTTTTTTTTTTCTTCTTCAAATATTCCTATAGCAGCAATGCAATGCCAGAGTTCCCTTATTCAATGTTAGCATTTTAGAGTGCAGCTGTATGTATTTTTGTGGTCCACAGAGATAGTTAGGTGGAATGAGTTCTGTAGAAATAATTGCCTGACTATCATCATCACTTCCATCTCCTCTATGACGGTACCCAGTTATTTGTCCAATTTTATGGATATATTCTCAGAAAAGGGGTGCCAGGTTCTGCCTCCCCACCGTGCATATGATTGTCCTGTAAACTTGCTCCCCGGGGTGAAATTTCCAAGATCAAGTTGTATAATATTTCTGGCCCGGAAAGGCAAGCTATGAAAAATTATGTCACAAAGAGTTTTCCTAAGGGAGATATCAGACCCTGCACTTCTCCCAGCAAGATTCTTTTTTTGTTAAGAAAAAAGATAAAGGTCTGGATCCCTGTTTATACTTTCGCGAGTTGAATCAAATTACCATCCATGGCCCTTATCCTCTCCGCTCATCCCTGATTTATTTATTCAGATTGTTGGTGCTAAGTAAAGATGAGCGATATTCGAAGCGAACCATTCACCAATTTCAAATTTGAGTTGTTTTGGGCGGTGTTCGAGTCGTTCGACGAACTCGAACGATTTGCTTGATGCTCGACCGTTCGAGTTACCGTTCGATAATGGTTTCGATCACCAAAAGTGTAGCTAGTTACTAGCTGGCTTTTCACTGTAATACTGTCAGTCACTGTTACTAATGATATTATCAAAAGTAAGCGTATAGTGTGCGGGGGGGACGGGATTTAGATCAGTGCTGCTGAGTGCTGAAAGAATAGCAATCGCCATTTTTTTTTTCCTAACCGCGCGTACAGTGGGGCGGGCCAGGCTTTCAGGCAATTACAGACACACACAGCAAAGTGGAATTTTGCCAGACAAGCAAGGGCATGTGTCATTGGCTGTGCATATCACATGTCCTTGCCCTATAAGACCCAGCCATTTTCCCCATCGCTGCCATTATCTCACTGCTGCGGGTGTGTGACAGTCACCGCTCCCGCTGCTGTGGGTGCTATACACTTAAAAAGTGCAATCTACACATCGGATTAGGGACTACTTGTAATTTCAGCCCTTTTCAGGGCTAGATTAGAGCAGTTCATAGCCATTTTTGCTAGGCAGGTCTGTGCCAGCGCTGTGCAAGGGTTTATCACAGCATCTCTCTAAATCAGCTCAGGGAATTCCTTGGGGCATAGTTTCATTGTCTGGGATAGTCAGTAACGTTCCTCTGCTGACAAGAAAGCTACACCACCTCTGCATTCTACACCACCTCTCCATTTCTGCTACGCAATTTTAAGTGCAAAAAGTGTAGGCAATTCCTTGGGACATAGTATCATTGTCTGGGATAGTCAGTGACGTTCCTCTGCTGACAGCAAAGCTACACCACCTCTGCATTCTACACCACCTCTCTATTTCTGCTACGCAATTTTAAGTGCAAAAAGTGCAGGCAATTCCTTGGGACATAGTATCATTGTCTGGAAGAGTTAGTGACGTTCCTCTGCTGACAAGAAAGCTATACCACCTCTCCATTCTACACCACCTCTCTATTTCTGCTACGCAATTTTAAGTGCAAAAAGTGCAGGCAATTCCTTGGGACATAGTATCATTGTCTGGAAGAGTTAGTGACGTTCCTCTGCTGACAAGAAAGCTATACCACCTCTGCATTCTACACCACCTCTCCATTTCTGTTACGCAATTTTAAGTGCAAAAAGCGCAGGCAATTCCTTGGGGCATAGTATCATTGTCTGGGATAGGCAGTGACGTTCCTCTGCTGACAAGAAAGCTACACCACCTCTGCATTCTACACCACCTCTCCATTTCTGCTATGCAATGTTAAGTGCAACAAACAGTGTCCGATTTGTTCACAAACAAAATGAGTGTCAAAAAGACAGATACTGGTGGAAAGGGGAACAGGCGTGTTGGAAAGGGAAAAAAAGTTTGTGTCCGTGGGGTAGGTGGTAAAGCAACAGTAACATCTGTTGAAGAAAAGCCATCTTCCAGCAAAAGTAAGATGTCTTCTACTTTCCGTGGACAATCTGATATGATCCCTTTGTTACAGACATGACCATTGCTACCAAAGGTAGATGAGGCACAAAAACAGCAGATGTTTGAATGGATCTCAAGTGCTCCATCAAGTGGCCTCTCCTCTACCTCTACTTCAACATTCCAAAGACTCCAGTCCTCTGAGTTGTCACCCCCAATCGTCCTGCAGAGTATGGGGTAACAGAGATGGTTGAGTCTGCAGAGCTGTTCAGTCACACTATAGCCTGGGAATCAGAGGTCTGCTCCAAAGCTACAGTGAGTCCAGACAAGGAAATGATCTGCAGTGATGGCCAGAAGCTTTGTGAGTCAGATTCAGGCCCAGATGAAGAAGTTTCTGAGCATAATGTAGACCCTCATTCCCAAACTGTAACTCCTCTTGGTGGAGACAATGAGGAACATGCTGATGATGATGCGACTCAGATACCTGATTGGTATGACAACTTAACTATTCGGTTAGGGCAGGAAGAGGTTGGCTCTGAGGACGAAGGGAGTGCAAACACATGATGAGGTTGTAGATCCCACTAACTGTCAACCCACAGTCAGGCACTCGATGAGGTCAGCAGAGGCGGTGGAGGAGGATGCGACTGACAACGAGGTTAGCTTGCGCATTCCTGAACACAGACGGAGTACTGGAAGCACGTCAACAACTGCATCCTCAGCCACAACTCTGCCTCTGAGCACAAGTTGGGGTGGCTCTGCAGGTCGCATGGGCTCTAAGCCATGGTTAGCCTGTTCCTTTTTTGACATCGCAAAGGATCTCCCAACTCATGTCATCTGTAAGATTTGTCACCAATCTCTAAGTAGAGGCCAAAACCTCACTAGTTTCACTACTTCGTCCATGAATCGTCACATGGAGATGAAGCATAAGTCGCAGTGGGAAGCTCACTGTGCTACAATACGGCCTAGCGGAGGGGGCCAACCACTGTCTTTCCCTTCAAGTGCATCCGCGCGCTCTTCATCCACTATGACTGTGGGGACAGCAGTCACACATGCTTTTCAACACAGACCTTCCACCTCTTTAACCGCAAAAGGCAGTGTGATTGGCAGGTCGTCAGTTGTTTTGGAAGTGGAAACAGCTGCTGGTGTTGAGCTCTCTCAGACATCGAGAGCATCACCTTTGGATGAAGGCAACATTATGTCTCCGCCTGCACTTTCCTCACAGACCAGCAGTTTTCCAGGGACACCCTACTCAACGCCATCTCAGCACAGCAGCCAGCCCTCGGTCCCTTAGATGTGGACAAGTAAAAGACCATTTCCTCCTAGCCATGACAAAGCTAAGAGGTTTACTTTCAGCATCTGCAAGCTGTTGGCTACAGAAATGCTGCCTTTCTGCCAGGTGGACACAGAGGATTTTCGAGACCTTATGTCCGTCGCAGTGCCCCAGTACCAGATGCCCAGTCGCCACTACTTCTCCAAGAAAGGCGTGCCTGTGCTACACCAGCATGTCGCACACAACATCACCGCTTTCTCAAGAAACTCTGCGTGTGACAGGGTGCATTTCACCACAGATACTTGGACCAGTAAGCATGGACAGGGGCATTACATGTCGCGGATTGGGCACTGGGTAACTATGGTGAGAGATGGAGAAGGGTCTGCTGTACAAGTCTTGCCGTCCCCACGAGTTGTGCATCAATCATCTGTATGTAGACGTTCCTCAACTACTTCTGCCTCTTCCACCTCATCTGGGTCCTCCACCTCCGCCCAAAGCCTGTCTGGTCAGGCCACCCGTGTTGTAACTGCGCACAAGGAATCCCGCACACCTCCTTACTATGCTGGCAGCAGAGCTCAACGGCATCAGGCGGTCTTTAAGTTGAAATGTCTGGGAAATGTGAGTCACACAGCTGCCCAGTTGTGGTCAGCTCTGGAGATCTAGTTTGTCAATGGATGTCTCCACTCAACCTGGAGCCAGGGAAGGCCGTGTGCGACAATGCTGCAAACCTGGGAGCGTGCCCTTCGCCTGGGCAAGGTGACACACGTGCTTTGTATGGCTCACGTGTTGAACCTTGTTGTCCAGCAATTTTTAACCCACTATCCCGGCCTAGATGGGCTTCTGCACAGGGCAGGTCACTATGTGCTCACTTCCGCCATTCACACGCTGCAGCTAAATGACTTGCATCACTCCAGAAGACTTTCGGCCTGCCGGTTCACCTGCCTAAAATGCGATGTGCCGACACACTGGAATTCGACACTCCACATGTTGCAGCGACTGTGGCAGCACCGCCGAGCCCTGGTGCAATACGTTGTGACGTATAGCCTGGACCAACGACATCCAGAGGTGGGGCAGATCAGGCTGCTGGAGTGGTCTCAGATCAAGGACCTATGCACCCTTCTGCACAGTTTCGACATGGCGACAAAGATGTTTAGCGCTGACAATGCCATTATCAGCATGACAATTCCAGTCATTTACATGCTGGAGCACACTCTAAACAGTATTCGGAGTCAGGTGGTGGGACAAGAGGAAGGGGAGGAAGCACAGGAGGATTCCTATGCGGAAGGGTTACCAAGATCTACAAGGTCCAGACGTTCAGCATCACCAAGGCGGCAGGCATAAGATGGTGGGGGAGAGGGATTAACAAGGGCGCATGGTAGCAGCCAAACTGTTGAGGAAGGTGCAGGAGCCCAGAAAGAAATGGAGGACGAACTGGCGATGGGCATGGAAGACTCAGCAGATGAGGGTGACCTTGATCACATTTCTGTTGTGAGAGGTTGGGGGGAGAGGGTAGAGGAAGGAAGCATGATTCTCACCTCGCCGCCACCAACACAGCAAGGACTTGGTCCAACTAGATGCGCAAGACACATGAGCGCCTTCTTGCTGCACTACCTACAACATGACCCTCGGATTGTCAGAATTAGAAGTAATGCTGACTACTGGGTTGCCACACTCTTAGATCCCCGGTACAAGTAAAAATTTGACGAAATAATTCCTGCCATACAAAAGGGACGCACATATGCAGGAGTATCAGCAGAAGCTGTTACGCAATCTTAGCTTGGCTTTTCCACTAAACACCAGTGGTACATAGAGTGAATCTCACAGTTCTAACTTGCCAACCATGGGACTGTCAGGTCATCATCACTCAAACTGTACCAGCATCACCGTATCTGGTGGTAACAGCAATTTTATGGAATCGTTTCATGAATTTTTTAGACCATCCTTTGCAAGGCCACAAGACACAAGAAGTCTGACATAGTCAACGCCTGGAGAGGATGATACAGGTGTATCTCCAAGTGAATATCGATGCCATGACTCTGCAACTGGAGCCTTGCTCAATTTGGGCTTCCAATCTGGAAAAATGGCCTGATCTCGCCACTTACGACTTGGAGATCTTGTCGTGTCCTCCAGTCAGCGTTCTCTCGGAACGTGTCTTCAGTGCTGCTGGGTGTGTGCTGACAGATAAGCGTACGTGTCTGTGCCACTGACATTGTGGACAGACTAACGTTCATCAAGATGAACAAATCATGGATACGCAAGGACTTTTCTACCCCGGTGTCATCTAGGGGAGAGTAAAGGCTTGTGTATTTTTGATTGTGCTTCATGCAAATCAACATGTAAGTTTGCAATTGTGAGACAATTGATGCCACTTAAGTGGTGTCTGTGGCCTTTTGGAAAACATGGAGACTCTTTTTGGAGTCCCCTTGCTGTGTTTTAGATGATCGTTCATCAAGATGAAGACGTCATGGATCCGCAAGGACTTTGCTACCCCTGTGTCATCCTGGGGAGAGTAAAGGCTTGTGTATTTTTGATTATGCTTCATGCAAATCAACATGTTAAGTTTGCAACTGTGGGACAATTGATGCCACTTAAGTGGTGTCTGTAGCCCAATTTTTGGAAAAAAGGAGACTCTTGGTGGAGTCCACTTGCTGTGTTTTAAATGATCCAAGATGAAGAAGTCATGGATCAGCAAGGACTTTTCTACCCCTGTCATCCTGGGAAGACGAAAGGATTGTGGATTTTGATCGTGCTTCATGCAAATCAACATGTTAAGTTTGCAACTGTTGGACAATTGATGCCACTTAAGTTGGTGTCTGTGGCCCAATTTTTGGAAAAAATGGAGACTCGGGTTGGAGTCCACTTGCTGTGTTTTACATGATTTTAGAAGGGCATGACATGCCTATATCTGTGTCTCCTCCTCCTTTTACTCGTCTATCTCTTTTCTTTTCGCATGAGTATATGTACTTGTCAATTTTCCATGTGTTTGTGGTGTATTGTGAGTTGTTTGTCACCTTTTGGACACCTTAGAAGGTGTTTTCTATGTGTTTGTATGTGTTTGTGTTTGCCTGCCATTGTTTTCAATGGGGTTCGAAGGTGTTCGTCGAACGTTCGATGAACGTTCGACGAACACACCCGCCATTTGACGAACCGAACTCGAACACTAGGAGGGTGGCTCATCACTAGTGCTAAGTGGTTCTCCAAGTTAGATCTCTGGGGGGCCTATAATCCGATTAGAATCAGAGAAGGGGATGAGTGGAAAACAGCCTTTAACACACCTGAAGGGCATTATGAAAACTTGGTCATGCCTTTTGGTTTGATAAATACCGCCACCATTTTCCAACATTTTCTCAATTACATTTTCCGTCACCTGGTGGGCAGATTTGTGGTAGAATATCTTGATATTTTGATTTATTCGTCCGACCTCAAAACACATCAGGTACATGTCAGGCAGGTGTTATAAATATTACGTGATAATAAACTGTATGCTAAACTGGAAGAGTGTGTATTCGCGGTACAGGAGGTACAATTTTTGGGCTTCTTGGTGTCATCTGCTGGATTTCGGATGGTGAGTGCAGCAGGTGACCTTGCTCCCCTTTCCTTAGTGCTAGAAACCACCATTATATTGTGTTCCTGGTGTACCTTGTTTGTTGCCGCTTTCATTGGGGGTTGCCTTATTCCTAGTGGAACCTTGGTAGTTAGTGTGTGAAAGGAACAACTTCATCAAGTTGGAATGAGATGGCGACCGCATTTGGGCTGGGGCTCAGAGAAAGAGAAGTGTGATGCATGTGATGAAAGTATTTCCATGTCTGTCAAGGGAAGCAGGTCCTAGAGCGAAATTACAAGCGTCACAAAAAATGTGCAACTTTTGAAATTTTATATGCCATGTCTGACGATTTTTTCAAACATTTAACGTAAAGAGGGAGACATTGCACTCAATCTACTAATCCATCATAAATTATATCACAAAAATGTCGTAAATTGCAACAGAAATGTCTATGACTGGAGTAAATTTCTTATGCCAGCACATGACTGCTTAAAAATATGCTAAATCAAATAAAAGTGGCGTATCTCTTCATGACATTAGTATATTTTGATCCAGGGGACCTTTCACCAAGTGGTTAATGTGCTAAATTATAGGTTGGATGTTGACCCCTTTTTATTAGACCAATGGAATAATAATGGAACTTTTTTCTCTTTAGGGCAGATCAGTTGATACGTTCTGGATTTTTTTTTCTTTTCTGCCAAACCAGGGGACCCTAACCTGTGGCTCAGGAGCCACATGTAGCTCACAGCTGTCTGCCAGCTAGGTGCAATTGCACCAGGTCTTGCAAACAGCTATGAAGAGTCAGTCTCCATATTGTGGCATTTTTTGAGTAACCCAACTCAGAAGTGCAGATCTGAATGGAAGTAGAAACCCCTGGATTGCCTCAGTGTGGTGATTTCTTTGGAAAAGCTTTGGTTGTCAATATACTTGTAATGAGGGCCCTGGGCATCACTATTGTGAATGGCAGGAGCTAAATGTGGTTGTGACCCTCTCTCAGAGCTGAGTGTGGCTCTCAGGGTACACTCACACGGGCGTGAAAAACGGACGAGTACAACGCGAGAAAATCTCGCATTGCACTCTGACCAATGTTAGTTGATAAGGGAGAGCAGTTGGTCAGCTTTTCTCGCATCCAGATTCTGGATGCGAGAAAAGTCGCAACATGCTGCGATTTACTGCGAGAGCCGTATCACTCGCACCCTTTCACTTGAATGGGTGTGAGTGATACGGCTCACGCAGAAAATCGCAGAAACTTCGGACTGCACTCTGATGTTATCCCAGTGCAGTACAATATACGCACAGGCTGACAATGGAGGAGATGGGGAGATTAACCCCTCCCTCTCCTCCGCAGCGCCCGCCCTCAGCTTCACAACTGTGACCCAATCGCAAGATCGGGTCACAGTCGCATAACACTTGGCTCATGCTCGCAGCAGAGGCCTGAGCCGGGGGTCATTAGCATATCGCATCCGATGCTCTCGCATCCGATGCCATATGTTTGTGTGAGTCCAGCCTCAAGGTCAGAAAGGCTGGGGACCACTGTTCTAAACTATGGGGAAACAAAATTGTAAATTGACCCTTCCTCTTTGTTCATATACCCCAATTGTACCTGATGTCTATACTAAGCATAGTAAGTACATATGTCCACATAACAGTCCTTTTGAATAGTTAGTATAGTAAGTAGGAAGAAGACTGCTACAAAATGTGATCAACTATGTAGTTAGGATAAAAAATCAGGAAAAGAGGAAAACTTGTCATGGGAACAGCATTGGTCTGGCCTGGCGGGACACTGGACAATGTTCCAGTGGGCACCAAGCAGAATATGCATGGGGCCTACCGATAACTGGTCCTCAGCAGTAAAAAATGGTCCTGACCTAAAGGCCAACTTTGGCTGACATTAGCGTACAGTGCATGGCAGTGATAGACCCCACTGCTGACACAGAGACATAAAAAAGCTAGACTGCAGTTTACCATAATGTATGTGAGGAAGCCAAAATTCGACTGGTAAAGCAGTTTTTGGACAGATGAGACCAAGGTAGAGCTTTTGGTAAGGCACATTATTCTACTGTTTACTGAAAATGGAATTATGTCTTCAAAAAAAGAACACAGGGCCTACAGTGAAATATGGTGAAGGTTCAAAGATTTTTGGGGGTTCTTTTGCTGCCTCTCGCACTGGGTGCCTTGACTGTGTGCAAGGCACCATAAAATCCGAAGATTATCAATAATTTTGGGTCACAATGTAGTGCACAGTGTCAGAAAGCTGGGTTTGCATCCTAGGTCATGGATCTTCCAGCAGGACAATGACCCCAAACAAACTTTAAGAAGCCCGAAGAAGAGGATGGAAAAAAAGCGCTGAAGAGTTGTGAAGTGACCATCACTGAGTCTGGATCTAAAACCCATTGAATACCTGTGGAAAGATCTTAAAATTGCTGTTGGGAGAAGGTGCCTTCAAATACAGTTAGGTCCAGAAATATTTGGACAGTGACACAATTTTCGCGAGTTGGGCTCTGCATGCCACCACATTGGATTTGAAATGAAACCTCTACAACAGAATTCAAGTGCAGATTGTAACGTTTAATTTGAAGGTTTGAACAAAAATAGAAATTGTAGGAATTGTACACATTTCTTTACAAACACTCCACATTTTAGGAGGTCAAAAGTAATTGGACAAATAAACCAAACCCAAACAAAATATTTTTATTTTCAATATTTTGTTGCGAATCCTTTGGAGGCAATCACTGCCTTAAGTCTGGAACCCATGGACATCACCAAACGCTGGGTTTCCTCCTTCTTAATGCTTTGCCAGGCCTTTATAGCCACAGCCTTCAGGTCTTGCTTGTTTGTGGGTCTTTCCGTCTTAAGTCTGGATTTGAGCAAGTGAAATGCATGCTCAATTGGGGTAACATCTGGTGATTGACTTGGCCATTGCAGAATGTTCCACTTTTTTGCACTCATGAACTCCTGGGTAGCTTTGGCTGTATGCTTGGGGTCATTGTCCATCTGTACTATGAAGCGCCGTCCGATCAACTTTGCGGCATTTGGCTGAATCTGGGCTGAAAGTATACTGTATCCCGGTACACTTCAGAATTCATCCGGCTACTCTTGTCTGCTGTTATGTCATCAATAAACACAAGTGACCCAGTGCCATTGAAAGCCATGCATGCCCATGCCATCACGTTGCCTCCACCATGTTTTACAGAGGATGTGCTGTGCCTTGGATCATGTGCCGTTCCCTTTCTTCTCCAAACTTTTTTCTTCCCATCATTCTGGTACAGGTTGATCTTTGTCTCATCTGTCCATAGAATACTTTTCCAGAACTGAGCTGGCTTCAGGAGGTGTTTTTCAGCAAATTTAACTCTGGCCTGTCTATTTTTGGAATTGATGAATGGTTTGCATCTAGATGTGAACCCTTTGTATTTAGTTTCATGGAGTCTTCTCTTTACTGTTGACTTAGAGACAGATACACCTACTTCACTGAGAGTGTTCTGGACTTCAGTTGATGTTGTGAACGGGTTCTTCTTCACCAAAGAAAGTATGCGGCGATCATCCACCACTGTTGTCATCCATTGACGCCCAGGCCTTTTTGAGTTCCCAAGCTCACCAGTCAATTCCTTTTTTCTCAGAATGTACCCGACTGTTGATTTTGCTACTCCAAGCATGTCTGCTATCTCTCTGATGGATTTTTTCTTTTTTTTCAGCCTCAGGATGTTCTGCTTCACCTCAATTGAGAGTTCCTTATACCGCATGTTATCTGGTCACAGCAACAGCTTCCAAATGCAAAACCACACACCTGTAATCAACCCCAGACCTTTTAATTACTTCATTCATTGATTACAGGTTAACGAGGGAGACGCCTTCAGAGTTAATTGCAGCCCTTAGAGTCCCTTGTCCAATTACTTTTGGTCCCTTGAAAAAGAGGAGGCTATGCATTACAGAGCTATAATTCCTAAACCCTTTCTCCGATTTGGATGTGAAAACTCTCATATTGCAGCTGGGAGTGTGCACTTTCAGCCCATATTATATATATAATTGTATTTCTGAACATGTTTTTGTAAACAGCTAAAATAACAAAACTTGTGTCACTGTCCAAATATTTCTGGCCATGACTGTATGAGAGATCTGGAACTGTTTTCAAAAGAAGAGTGGTTCTAATTTCCAGTTGAGAGGCGTAAGAAGCTTGTTGATAAATAAAGCAAGTGATAATTTCAGATATTTATTCCAAAGGATTTTCCACCAAATATTAAGTTGAGGGTGCCAATAATTTTGTCCGGCCCATTTTTGGAGTTTTGTTTGGAATTATGTCTAATTTTCCTTTTTTTTCCTCAGTTTTTCTGTTGTTCTAATACACACAAAGGAAATAAACATGTGTATAATAAAACATATGTCATTCCAATAATTTTCTGAAACAATTTCAAGGGTGCAAACACTTTTGAACTTGATTGTTAATATACCGGTAAACATATACACATACCTCTCAAATATTATATTAATAGAAGGACTGGGATTTCAGGCCAGGCCACTCATCTTCTTAAGCACAGCAATCTCTCTATGATGTCACAGTTAACAGATTAAATACCATATCATTATTTTGAGCTACACTAAGTAAAACAGCAGTTTGTGCTTTAGGAGCAAAGTTTCCAAAATTCATTAAAGTAGTGCTTTACATTAGTAATTCCCATTGGAATTGAAGGCACATTTCACAATCATGATTTAGTGACCCCATTTGAGATCTTGATTCAGGATCTACACCTCAGATTTATCTTTAGTAGCGATAATTATATAATTATACCTAGTCTAAGATCAGTCTCTGATCAAAACATGTCTGGTGTTTTTCACTGATTGAGACTGCTATTATTCATGTGAGGACTACAAACTTTTGTATCGCTTTTAAAGAAAAATTTATTAAAAAGTGGATTTTATCTGCATATCCTTCTTTGGAAGCTGAATCTTTTCTCCCTTTTCCTGCCTTCAAGACACTGAAACAGTAACGTGATAACATGCTTCCTGGACGCCGGAGATAAAGATGGCTGTACTTTGGGGTGAGCTGGACCACCATATATTTCCCTTAGCGATAATTATATACCATAGATATCTGACGGTCTAATATATTTAGGCACAGATGATGTTCTAAATAGTGATGCGTGGACCCAGACTTTAAAAGTCCGGATCCAAGCGGTTTCAAACTTACCCGAGTGCTAGACCCGGATCCAGGATTCAGGGTGTTGATCTGGCATCTCAAGAAATACAAAAAAATAAAGGAAAAATAAAGAAAATAAGATTGAAGCAAGCACTTTATACTTACTGAGGCTCTTGAGCAGTTGTACACTGCTCCCATGGCCACCCATTCACTTACAGGGCCACTCATTACCTTCATTGACTATGCACTGCTTTCACCACCCACTAGCTGTTCTACCATCTGTGATTGGTTGCATTTTTTTTTTAAACTATTTAAATAAATAATTTTAAAAAACATTGTGCAGTCTCCCCAATTTTGATAC
The DNA here is from genome assembly GCF_048569485.1 of Anomaloglossus baeobatrachus. Classification (NCBI taxonomy): domain Eukaryota; kingdom Metazoa; phylum Chordata; class Amphibia; order Anura; family Aromobatidae; genus Anomaloglossus; species Anomaloglossus baeobatrachus. The sequence goes on along the minus strand of NC_134354.1, from coordinate 594,647,889 downwards.
CCGGCCAAGATAAAGCCTGATAGCTGGGGGTTGGTATTCTCAGGCTGGGGAGACAGATGATTATTGTGCTGCCCCTCTTCCCGATTGCCCTGGTGCAGTGGCAATACAGGTAATAAGAGGTTAATAACAGTCCATAGCTGTCACTAAGCCCTAGATTATTAGATCCCCCCATTACCAATCTCTAACTAAAAGTAAATAAACACAAACACCGAAAAAAAATCCTTTATTTGAAATATAATACAATAAAACCTTCTTTTCATCACTTTATGTAGCCTAAAAACACCCCTGCAGGTCCGACGTAATCCATACGAGGTCCCACGGTGATTCCAGCTCTGCTACATATCATAGAGCGCGTTCATGTAACATGACCGCACACTGTAACTTCAGACAGAGACTGAATTAATTGAGTGATTCCATAATTTTTCCCCTGTTTGGTCTTGAAAAGTAACCGTTACTGGCTAGCACATTTTGTTTTCATGTTTTTTTTTACTATTTCTTAAAGCCAGAATGTTGACATTTGAAATGACTTTAGTTTTGTGCCATGTCTGTGATCTGCTTTTTTTAAGCAAAAGTAAACAACTGAATGAACATCCTCAGAGCCAGGTTAGTCCATAATTTTTGCCAGGGGTTGTACTATATCTTCACTCCTTCCCTTTAGGCCTCTGCCACACTCACGTTAAAATCATGCACGTGCCGCGAGACACGTATTTTCCATGCGTGTTGCGTGAGGTAAGTACGTGTCTCCGGTACATGCGGTCCACGTGTGTTCTTCGTGTGCTATCTGGGATAACACACCGAGAACCAGTAATTTATATACTCACGTGGTCCTTGCTGCTGTCCAGAGTACTGATCTTCGGCTCCAGCCACGCCCACTCCCCGCTGATGCTGCTTCCGGCCGAGCAGAGGGGCGGAGATCAGCACCCGTGACCTCCTTTATACGCTCATAATGAGCGCCGGCCGGCAGCAACAGTTTACTGCGGAAGATTCTGCAGGGAAGAAGGAGGTCAGTATTTGTTTTTTTATTTTATAATAAAGACAAGTGTTTCTCCGGCGCTTGTCACACGGGACCGCATCCACACTACATCCGTGTGGTACAGGTGCGGGCCGTGTGACACCCGTGATGTCGGAGGATACGTGGACATGTCGGCCGTTTTTAAACACGCACAAACGTACAATCCACACGGACACACCTTCTGTGTGGATTGACGTTAATGTGCCTAGTACCATAGGGTAACATTGGTCCACGTGTGTACTGGTCTCCGGTACGTGAAAAAACTGTCAAATATGTACCGAAGGCACGAACGTGTGACAGAGGCCTTAGACAGTGAGCCCTCATGGGCAGGATTCCCTGTCCTCCTGTACCAGGCTGTGCTTTGAAATGTTCATGATTATTGTACTTATCTATATATGCCCCTTTTTCATATGTAAAACACCATAAATGGCGCTATAGTAATAAATAATAATATGTTACTGACTGTCTTATCAAGTTTATATGTTGCTTTTTGTTGTTACTATGATGACCAGACCACTGAAACACACACACAGGGTTCAGTTCCTGTTTGATTGCCATGTCCCATCATATGACTTACTTTAAAAAAATAGTCCTATAACAATCTTTTATGTTCAAAGTCCTAGGCAGGGGCTTAATCCTGCACAAGAATCTCCAGGAAAGCCTCAATACACTCAAGGCACCAAAAATCCTCATTTTAGCAAAAAGTTAGGATTATAATAAAGAAAATTGTAGTCATGGTAGAAGATGAGCTCAGAGCAATACTCCTCAGCTGGACGCACCCCCTCCTGGAGACTACAGGGATTAGATTCCGCAAGAGAGACGCCATTAGGATTACCATAGACCAAGGTCAAAGCCACAAAAAACTCGTCCATCGACTGTATCGACAGAGAATCGATCGGCAGAGAGAAGTCCCAGGACTGAGGATTTTCCCACAACAGAGAGACTACTATCCCAACTCGCTGTTCCTCACTTCCTGAGGAACGGGGGCAAAGCCTGATAATTTGCAGGCCTCTCTGAACACCATAAATTTATCACGCACCCCATACACAGACCTATCTGGGAGTGCGATCTGGGGTTCAGGCTGTGTCTGGGCTGTGACCAGCAAAACCACAATATACTGCAGTTGTTGCACCCCCTGAGATTGCAGATCCATCACATCTTGCAACAGAGTTTGCATCAGGCTGCCAACGCTGCAGCTTGAGTTCATAAGGGCTCAGCAGAAATGCTTAGGCCGATTATAATGTCACACATGGACTTGGGGAAGATCTGGCATGGGGCAAATGCACAACAAACAGGGACTTCATCATGACAAACAAGGGGTACAATGGGAACACTTTAACAATGGTGGTCTCAGCGCTAGTGAGAGGGAAGATGGACACCTTCTCCACTTACCTGCAACTATACTCTGCACTCCTAGCCAGTCAATATACAGGTTCCTCCCCTGTCTCTGAGCAGGAACCTGAAGCCCTGAGTGACCCTACAATAGTCCTGGCTAGTGAGTGGACAGGTAAGGATCACTAGTCCCACCGCTGAAATAAAACAACACATAAAGGAAAGAAGACAGATGGGGGAATGAACAAAGGATAAATTCCAACATTTTGGCTGCAGTCAGGCACCAGGACTGCAGCCTACACTACAAGTGACAGAAAGGGTTCCAACAGCTCCTTCCACCTCCAGGCCAAGTCTCAGACTGAGGATTCAGTATAACCGGCACCCTCTACTGGGAGTTGTGACCATATATAGGGGAAGGGAGAGGTAATCAACTGGAAACACTTGAGGCCTGGAGTCAGAAACTGCTGCAAAGTAAAACTGACATTAACCCTAAGACTGCCAAAAGAAAGGAAATACATTTAATACTGAGTCTTGCATGGAAAAGATTCTCAAGCCCTGAATCTGTCACTAGTCTCATAATGCAGAGAGATAGCATTGACACCAGCATCTTCTGTGATGTTTATGCCCCCAGCCCCCCTGTGCTGTGCATGCCCCAACGTCTCCAGTGATGTATAAGCCACAACCATCCTGTGATGTATATGCCCCAGCATCTCCTGTGATGTATATGCCCCAACCTCCCCAGTATGGATAGATCCCTAGCCCCTTCTGTGATGTATATGCTCCAGCCCTTCCTGTGATGTATAGGCCCTAGAGTCTCCTGTGATGTATAGGCCGCCAGCATCTTCTGTGATGCATATGCCGCCAGCATCTTCTATGATGTATATGCCCTCAGCATCTCCTGTGATATATATGCCCCCATCATCTCTTGAAACCAGAATTTTACATACACTATCTAAAAAGACACATATACATGTTTTTCTCACTGTCATGAAATCAGAATAAAGTTTTCCTGTACAATTAGGATTACTAAAACTATTTATATTTGCCAAATGCCAGAATCATGAGAAAGAGAATGTTTTAAGGCATTTTTATTACTTTCTACAAAGTCAAAAGTTTACATACATTTCATTAGTTTTTGGTAACATTGCCCTTAAACTGTATGACTTGGTTCAAACATTTTTGATATCCTTCCACAAGCTTCTCACAATAGTTGGTAGGAATTTGGACCCATTCCTCCTAACAAAACTGGTGTACCTGAGCCATGTTTGTAGGTTGCCTTGCTTGCACCTGCTTTTTCAGCTTTGTCCATACATTTTCAATAGGATTGAGACCAGGACTTTATGATGGCCACTCCAGAACATTGACTTTGCTATCTTTAAGCCACTTTGTAACCGGTTTGGCAGTATGCTTCAGCTCATTGTCCATTTGGAAGACCCATTTACACCTAAGCTTTAACTTCCTGGTTGATGTCTTCAGATTTTGCTTTAGTATTGACACATAATCTTCTTTCCTTAAGATGACATCTACTTTGTGAAGTGCATCAGTCCCTCCTGCAGCAAAGCAACCCCACTGCACGATGCTGCCACCTCCATGTTTCACATAACGATTGTCCAAACAGTTTAAATTTAGTTTTGTCAAACCACAGAACATGCCTCCAAAAATTAAGATTTTTGTTCCTGTGTGCATTTGCAAATATTAATCTGGCTTTTTAAGTTTCTTTTGGAGTAATGGCTTCATCCTGGCAGAGTGGCCTTTCAGCCTATGTTGATACAGTACTTGTTTCACTGTGGATAATGACACAATTTTACCAGCTTCTGCCAGCATATACACAAGGTCTTTTGCTTTTGTTCTTGGGGTGATATGCACATGTCTGACCAAAGCACGTTCATCTCTGGTACATAGAACTCGTCTCCTTCCTGTGCAGTATGATGGCTGGACATTCCCATTTTGTTGCACTTGCGTAAATTGTTTGTACAGATTAACCAGGCACCTTCAGGTATCTGGAAATTGTACCCAAGGATGAAACAGACTTGTGGAAGTGCACTATTCTCTTCCTGACATCTTGGCTGATTTCTTTTGACTTTCCTATCATGCTATACAAAGAAGCAGTGTGTTTAAGGTGTGCATTAAGCCCTTAATAACCACAGGCCATACTGGTACATCCTAAGCCATCATAATGCAATCACCTGCAGTTGCTGCGGGTAGCTGGCGGTGATCTGCACAGATGTCTGCTGATTGTACAGCAGACATCTGTGCCTCACAGGCGCAGGTGGATCCATGATCCACCCATGCCTGTTAACCCCTTAACACTAGAACTACTGAGGTAGTCATTTTGACTACTTTGCACCATGTATTTCTATATAGGTGTCACGAGTCCAGTAGTTCTAGTGTTAAATTGCGCTGTCAAAGTGTGACAGCGCGATTTAAATGCCCATCGTGGTAAATGTTCACTCACTCGGCTTCATCGGCAGCGCTGTGACATGATCACTGCAAGCCGATGGTTGCCATGGTCGCACAGGGTCACATGATGACTCCTGAAGCTCACATGACTCACTTCCTGTAACAGGCAGCCGAGTGCCTGTTACAGATGCAGAAGATGCAAGGGCGCATGCACCGCTCTCTCAGCCACAAGAATAGAATAGTAGGGGATAACACAATCTTCAAAAAGATGGTGCCGGAGGTAAGCGCTATGTGCCGTTGCCAACTCCAATGCCATCTTAAGGGGGCTTTACACACTACGACATCGCTAATGCGATCTCGTTGGGGTCACGGAATTTGTGACGCACATCCGGCCGCATTAGCGATGCCGTTGCGTGTGAAACCTATGAGCGATTTTGCATCGTTGCAAAAACGTGCAAAATCTCTCATCGGTGACATGGGGTCCATTCTCGATTATCGTTGCTGCAGCAGTAACGAAGTTGTTCCTCGTTCCTGCGGCAGCAGACATCGGTACGTGTGACACCGCAGGAACGAGGAAGCTCTCCTTACCTGCCTCCCGGCCACAATGCGGAAGGAAGGTGGGCGGGATGTTACGTCTCACTCATCTCCGCCCCTCCGCTGCTATTGGGCGGCGGTTCAGTGATGCTGCTGTGACGTCGCTGTGACGCCGCACGGACCGCCCCCTTAGAAAGGAGGTGGTTTGCCGGTCACAGCGACGTCGCTAGGCAGGTAATTATGTGTGACTGCTCTGGGCGATGTTGTGCGCCACGGGCAGCGATTTGCCCGTGTCGCACAACAGATGGGGGTGGCACCCACATTAGCGGTATCGGTACCGATATCGCAGTGTGTAAAGTGGCCTTTAGTGAAGAAATTAGTGAATAGTAAAATTAGCATACAGAACAGAGAGGGGGAGGAACGACATGCAAGGGGGGTGGGAATCCATATGAATACACACCCAGATATTATCTGCTCCATTGCAGCTGGCACTCAAGCAGCTGCCGATTTTTTAAACTTTACTGAAAGCCTAAACATCCGAGCTCACCACTACAGGTATGTAAAGAATCAGCCTGATAGTGCCAGTATAGCACTGGCTTAAGGTTATATATGAAAATCCTGGTGATTGCTTCCCTTTAATGAGCATCACTGCTTGAAACAAAGTTATTTACCCCCAATGTTGGAAAGGTGGCACAATTTTCTCTGGTCCATTTTGGGGGTTTTGTTTGAAATTGTCTAATTTTCTTTTTTTTATGATTTTTTTTTTGTGTTGTTCCACATGTGTATGAGAAAACATGTGCAATTGCAATAATTTTCTGGAAGAAATACTTCATTTTCTGGAATAATTTCAAGAGTGCCAACATTATCATTCATGAGTCATGACTGTATATATCATAACATCCTCCATTTCATACCATGCTTGCCATTGGCAGAGTAGGCGGATTGTGACCTTCATTTGGAAGTTGTATTGAACAGTTGACTCAGGTGGTGGTGCTGTTTACAGATAGCATATTTTGATTGCCAGATGCCGATATGGCCTTTTTTTTACATTACCATGTCCATTGCCATTTCCCTTTTTTGTTTACTATACTATACATTTTTTACTACATTATATTACTTTATCCATTTTTACTTCACGTTTATGAACCCTAATTTCTTTCTCCTAAGATGGACAAAACAAGAAATGCTAGGTCACATCCAAAAACTTAACAGTGGCAACAAGTAAAAGTTTTCATGTCAAATGAAAGTATTAAAACAAGTGTGCAAAATACCCTGTAGTTTGTTACATGCACACATTGTGAAGTATGCAGTTAAATGTCTGGATTTTTTATTTTTTTATATTTTTTTTATTTACTTGTGTATTTCGTTTTTACACAATTATTACCAAAAAAAAGACTGAACCAGAAATGAACTCAATACAATAACTTATTACACACAAACATTCTCTGGCAGATACAGAATTTAGATTTTCTTCAAGAAATATTACCTGCTTGCTTGCTTCTGCATTAAGAATGAAAACAAATTGTGTAGTCGAAATGCAGCAACACATTGCAGCTACAGTATATCACTGTCTGTAACATTTGTGCAATGTGTTATGTCTTTCCCTCCCCATCTCTACTGTGAAGCTGTGACATGCATTTACAATCCAGAATCACCTCAATATGGTTGCTGCATTCCTGCCTCAGCTTTTATACAGGCTATGAAATTGTGTCCCCATTGGTTGTGCTATATCATGAAATGTTATATTGATGATAACAGCTATGTATAGGTAAATCCAGTCATGGTCGAAAGTGTTGGTATCCTTGAAATTGTTCCAAAAAATTGAAGTATTTCTCCCAGAAAATTATTGCAGTTACATGTTTTGTCACACACGTTTATTTCCTTTGTGTATATTGGAACAAGACAAAAAGACAGAGAAACACCCCCCCCCCAACACAAATTAGACATAATTTCACACAAAACCCCAAAAATGGGAAGGACAAAAATGTTGGCACCTTTCCAAAATTGTGTGTAAACAACTTTGTTTCAAGCATGTGATCCTCATTCAAACTCACCCATGGTAAGTAACGGATGTGGGCTTTATGAAAATCCCACCTGAAACCAGATAAAAAAGGGAGAAGTTGACTCAATTTTTGCATTGTGTGTCTGTGTGTGCCATAATAAGCATGTAGAACAGAAAGAGAACATAACTGTCTGAGGACTTGAAAACCAAAATTGTTGAAAGATATCAACAATCTGAAGGTGACAAATCCATCTACAGGGAGGTTGATGTTCCTTTGTCCATGATAGACAACATAATCAAGAAATAAAACCTAAAAGTTGTGCCACCTTATAACGATGTGGTATAGAATAAAAATCAGGGGTACACATACAAAAAAGGACCAAAAGAGCAGTATAGTCAAATACAAAAATAATTTATTAGTACAAAGGTAATAAAACAAATGCACAGTGGTAGCAAGGAAAGATGGAAAAATCCTTGCTCAGAAACATAACCCATAGCATTACCTGGAAAGACCACAAGATGGCAGTAACACCATCTATTCCCCCCCCCAAAGGGTTTTGCCGGAAGGCTTCGTCAGCACGCCTCCTGATGAAGCCTTCTGGTGAAACGTACGTCGAGGCCCCGCCTCACGCCTGGTCTGCCCGATCTTTTCTGCTCTCATCATGTCTCAAGGTATGGTGTCTCTTGTCGTTTAAAGCTACCCTTCCCGGGGGGGGGGAATAGTCTATGGGGAGACACAGATATTTTTCTGTTGTAATTCATTACTCTCACCGTGGCAGCTTGGTTTCTTACAGGCCTATAGTACATACACACATACTTTGTTAGCAGGTGTTACTGCCATTTTGTGGTTTTTCCAGGTAATTCTGTGGGATATGTTTCTGAGAAAGGGTTTTTCCATCTTTCCTTACTACCACTGTGCACTTGTTTTATCATCTTTGTACTAATAAATTATTTTTGTATTTGACTATACATCTCTTTGGTCCTTTTTTGTCTGTGTACCCCTGATTTTGATTCTATACCACATCTTTATAGGGTGTCACAACTTTTGGATCAGTAAAGAGCAGAGAGCTCCACTCCGACTCAGACGCCAGCAAGGTGGAGATGGGGTACTGGTTTGGGCTGGTATCATCAAAGATGAACTTGTGGGACCTTTTCGGGTTGAGGTTGGAGTGAAGCTCAACTCCCAAACCTGCTGCCAGTTTCTGGAAGATAACTTCTTTAGGCAGTGGTACAGGAAGAAGTCGGTATCGTTCAAGAAAAACATGATTTTCATGCAGGACAATGCTCCATCACATGCATCCAACTACTCCACAGTGTGGCTGGCCAGTAAAGGTCTAAAAGATGAAAACATAATGACATGGTCCCCTTGTTCACCTGATCTGAACCCCATAGAGAACCTGTGGTCCCTCATAAAATGGGAGATCTACAGGGAGAGAAAACAGTACACCTCTCGGAACAGTGTCTGGGAGGCTGTGGTGGCTGCTGCATGCAATGTTGATAGTAAAAAGATCAAGCAACTGACAGAATCTATGGATGGTAGGCTGTTGAGTGTCATCATAAAGAAAGGTGGCTATATTGGTCACTAATTTTTGGGGGTTTTGTTTTTGCATGTCAGAAATGTTTATTTCTAAATTTTGTGCAATTATATTGGTTTATCTGGTGAAAATAAACAAGTGAGATGGGAATATATTTGTTTTTTATTAAGTTGCCTAATAATTCTGCACAGTAATAGCTACCTGGACAAACAGATATCCTCCTAAGATAGTCAAATCTAAAAAAAAAAACACTCTACCATCCAAAAATATTAAGCTTTGATATTTATGAGTCTTTTGGGTTGATTGAGAACATAGTTGTTGATAAATAATAAAAAAAAATGCTCTAAAATACAACTTACCTAATAATTCTGCACACAGTGTGTAGAAATTTTGTGCAATGTAAAGCACACAATTAAATCAAGTGAACAGAAAATGCATTATAATCAGAAATACACAAAAATAAAAAATAGAATATTTCACCACATTGGCCTTGACCCCATAACTGATGCACATTTTGACCCCATATCACCTGGGGAAGGCTACGTGGCTGTGCCAGACGTCTGTGACCCTTTCATGGCTGGTGTGATTTTCTGCATTGTATAAAATAGCAATCAGCAATCTTGACAATTACAAATTCTACAAATTCTGTGTCCAGTAAAATTCTGCACAAATTCAATTTGCATTGAATCCATTAGCTTATTTCGACAACATTGCCTTTATGCTATATGCACACTCGTCGTCTGAACATGGCTGGTGTCTTTGTCTGGAACCCTGTAAGGTAGTCACAGGCTACCATAACATGTACGACTATGCTTTGTTATTAAAGAGGCATGTTGTAAAACAGTTATACTTTGCACTATACTTTCCAATCACATGGAGGACAATGGGTACAAGATCAGAGTTGCCAACTGTCCAGAAAATCCTGGACATTCTGTAAAAATAAGACACTTTTGCTTACCCTTACAACTTAATTTGACTGTAATTATCACCATTTTACTGTTCTCAGTGAATGCAGCCGATGTCTTCATATTAGAATTATGGGCTGTTGACACATATCATATAATCACAATAATTTATTATGGTTCTATGTGTCCATAAAAAATATTCTCTGTCTGTAATTTGCAGAAAAAATAAAACATCAAGTTGACAACCCTGCGTTAGATGACTATAATGAGGTTAATGTCATAGACTTCTGGCAAAGGGATACACTGGGGAATCCTGTAATTCAGTGGTCACAAAGCTGTGACTCCCAGCATATCCAAACAACCAACCTGGGCATGCTGGGATTAATAGTTTGCAACAGTTAGGAGACCAATGCTTTAATGGAAGGCTTGAATGTAATCTGAACACAATCTTAAGGGGAATTTGTCACCAGGTTTTTGCTCCCCCATCTGAGAGCAGCATAATGTAGAGACAGAAACCCTGATTCCAGCAATGTGTCACTTACTGAGCTATTTGCTGTCATTTTTATAAAATTAATGTTGATCTCCTGCAGATCTAGCAGTTCTATAGAGCTCATGAATATGCTGGACTACTAGGCAGCACACCAAGTAGTCCTCTAATGATAATCTACTGCTGATTAAACAGTAACAGGAAAATTGTGGAGCAAAAAGCGCAATAGGGTCTTACCCAGTGGGGGGGTTGTGAATGTAAATAGGAAATCACTCACCTATTCAGGTTGTGAAAGTCACAACCCCTGGAAGTGCTTATACAGTTGGTGGTCAGCTGCAGCCCCGAGAAGTACGTGTATATATCCAATGGAGATGAAATCGGGTTTTAAGCCGCTCTATACCACAGGATCCAGTCTTAATAAAATTATTTTATTACAAGTAAAAGTCTACGCGTTTCAGAGATATATCCATCTCCTTCCTCAGGACATTCAAAGGAATCATAAGTCCTCCGCTGTAACAGAGCTCCTATATATACCGATATAACACCACATCAGCAGACGGCCCTCCACGATTCAAATCATGGGGGGACAATCAACTGTTACATCAATGGTTAAAAGAACATATAAAACACAAAAGTACCTCTGGTTATTATTTCATTGCGAGACAGTTATGATTATGCAGAAAAAGAAAAAGGTTTTCCTAAAGGAGAGAGGTGGAGTGACAAGAGTGAAAAATATATGAGATCTATATACTGTATATATGAAAGAGGAGCAGGGAAGAGTTAGTCTCAAACTCGAAGGTTATAGGAGATGGTGATATTAGGAGCCGTGCACCCCAATTTGGGATGTATTCCACCTGTCTTGATTTTGGCAATTGGTGGCTGTTAACATTCAGCCATCGGGCCCTGTCCACAGGCTATTTACTTCATGCAGCATTTGCTTGGACCTGTCCCGCCCACAGCCATGATTCAGACATGGGTACGGGATTGAAAAACACCAAGTAAGTGCTGCTAAGAACAGTTCTACTTTTTCATATGTGAGGCCGTATGGCACATTTTATATAAAAATATTTTAGAGTAGGACTGCCCCAAAGAGATTTGCTGTTACGTGGCGGGGTAGCTCAAGAAATTGCAATTTTTTGCCAAAAATCTCAAATTTTAATAATAAGTACAGTTTGGAATTTTTAGTTCAGTAGTGCACATTAAGTGCTGGCTATCTTGTTTTTTCTTTATTAGGGGATAAGTCCACAGTGCTACAGCTGCAATACGGTTGTCAGTGTTCCGGGATTTCCAGTTTGCTGACATAGGATCTTGTCCTTTGTTAACATGGAGTTTTCTGTTCTGTTGCCCTACTTCCTGTTCATCTGTTTAAAAGCCCACCCCTAAGCTTACTCTAGTTGCTTGAGTATACTGCTTCCTGTCTACTCCTGCCCTGCTGCTCTCATTTCCTGGTTGCTATTTTGGATCCTGGTGAATCACCTGACACCGGCCCTGGACTCCACCTGATCTCATCGAGCTGTGCCCTTGCTGGTCCCGGACTCTGTCTGACGTCTCTGGTTGGCGTTTGTGCCCGGTCCCTTCCGGTACATATCCACCCTAGGACCCGTGTTCCCCATCCAGTATGGACATTTTTGGACTATAACCTGTTGCCCTTTCGAGTCCCGGCTGCTGCGCATTTAGGCCTTCTGGGGTGATCGCCAGACAGCCCCTGTATAGGGGTTCGCTCCTGGTGGCCTCCCTGGGGGAGTCCGGTGTACGGTCCCGGGAATTCCCCTTTGCTCCGAACCTGGCAGGTATTTACTGTGTTTATGTTCCTTCCTGTGGACATATTGTTGGTTGCATATTATAAAGCTTCTTTGCATTAAGAACCCGTCTCTGATTGTCATTGCCTTAACGCAATCGAAATCCTCAGTTCTTACAATAGTATTACAACGGTGTATCAATGAGGAATAAATATATACACCGCATTCTATAGGAAGGAAAAAATGGGTACATGTATCAGAAATATCATAGCATTTATAAGAATCGAAAAAACAAGAAATGGAATGACATGAGAGGAACGCGGGTATGTTTTTGTGCGTTTTTTAGCGGCCAAAAACGCTGCATCTTTGTGGTCACAAAAAAGGCAACATGTGCACATAGCCTTAGGGAGAAAATGACCAGACTTCAAGAACTTTATTTTTATTATAGAAAAATTTAATTATAAAACACCAAGATTCTAATGAATATATTTGGATAAAAACTGGATTAAAATATTAAGGTTTTATTTTTCTTTTACCTATGAATGACATGTTTTAACCTCCTCTCCGAAACGCGTAAGGATACCGAGATACCCCTTTCCCCCCCTTTGCGGTTTTCATATTTTTTAACTTATATGCCTCAATAAATTTTTGATTTTTTTATATAACATAATTTTAGATGCTAGATTCCATTTTTCCCTGCCCCCTTCCTCCTTCCATTGACTTGCTGTTGGTTCCAGACTGGGCTATGTTGGAGGATCCGTGCACCGTGAATTTTTCCGGGTAAGCTGAAAATACTTTTTTCTGTTCTTTATTTTTCTGACTCTCTTCCCTTTATATGATTTTACTGATAAACTAATGGTAACAGGACAATGATGAGATTCACACAGTATTATTCTGAGGAAAGGCTGGATATACTAAGTTCACCACGCATGGAAAGTACAAGGAACAAAACAAAAAGGACATCATTTAAGTCCAGTTATTCTTTCTATGAAGAGGTTTAAATATATTGCTTTCCTGCTTCTTAGAGATTTGAGAAATTCCTGCAAGAACACAAGTATCTCTATAGTGGACTTATGTTCCTATTGACATATAGAAAGCACCCGTCATGAGACATGGTACGCAGCATTCTGTCTGCTGCACTAATAGCATTCATTATTTTTTTGTATTATTTATTTCTGTATTACTTATGTTTCACTTTACGTTTCTTGCTTTTTGTTTTCTTTTTCTTCATATTTCCCTTACTGCCTTTTAGTGTATTTATGCCTTGTTATTGCATTTGCTCTTTGGTAATTTATTAATAATAATATTTCTGTAATACCGATATATTCACAGCACTTATCAATTCAAAAGGGATACATACAGACAATATCAGACATTACCGAGAAGCACATAATTCCACACTTACCAAGAAGAATGAGGGCGCAAGCTTAGAGTCTATGAAGAAATTGGGGTGACTGTCTTCACCACAGCACCTCAGCAGTCTAGATGAGGAGTGTGGTGGAGTCAGACGCTCTTTATTCCTGTAGACTTGCACTCCTCAGCGGTGTGCATCGTGCCAGAAAACTCTCACCAGTCAAGATGTCAGATGTAACGCCACAGATCATCATGAATTAGAGGAGTCATGGTATCATGCATAGGAGAAATTGTCGAAAACGTCAAAAGTCGAACAATGTTTGCACAACTCAATTAGCACCAAAATTTTGCAACTTTTCAAAGCAATTTACACCAGAATTCTGGCAAAATTGCTTTTATGAATTGGGGCCTTTGTCTGTAGCGTATTTTCACGAAATGTTTAGACGTGATCATCATCCTGCTTTGGATAAGTCCATTTTAAGTGCAACTAAAAGTGAGAATGTTTTTATGCATCAAAATATGCAGAAAGAACCTGGTTTTAAACATGGTGAGTTTTGTCTCCTGCACTCATGAGTAGAGATGAGCAGTTTTGTGGAGGTTCGGTGGCAGCAAAGGAGCCGAGCCTCTACTGTCTCAAGCTTTACCTGAGCCCCGAAGCAATTAACTGATTGGCAGTTTGAGTCTCCGCCCACAAACAGCCAGCCATAAGCAGATCGCTTCACTTTTCAAACAATTTTTTGGGCTGCACACTACATATATTCGTGCTGTTACTTGCAGTGTGCGCCATTCAAACATCAAGTGGCTCGCACAGAGCTGAGCATCAAGCGTACCTGAGCACAGCGATGCTCGCACGAGTTCTGTTCACACATAAAGCATCCGACCCCCAAACCTTAATGATTTTTTAAGTTGGTGTTCGGTTCGAAAATCGAACCTCAGATTCGCTCATATCTACTCATGACCAGCCAATTCTCTAACAGCGGCTAGGGCTCAAGCAGCCAGTTCTTAAGATCCGTGAACCTCTCGGTGGTGAGGTCTAATCGATATATACTAATAACCATTCAAAGCATATTCCAGGGAAATATTACCCTGTGTTCCAAGTAATAAACTTCTGAATATACTTATCTACAGAAAGTCTTCATGATGCTGGCACATGGGTGGACACCAGTCTCTGTGGAGTAGAAGGAGTAGGAGTATATACACAGACCGAACATGAGGTGGAAAGGGCCGGGAATTATTCTAAAAGCATGAGGAGTGGAAAGTTTATTATTAAGCATCATAGGTAGAGTGAAGTCCCTGCAAGGTTCCTGAGTATTCTTGCTCTTTAATTCTGAATTGCTTTTTTTGCCAGAGGAGCAGGAATAAAAAAAAAACCCCTTGCTTCCCTAAATAAATAAACTTTGAAGACCCTGAAGTGTTATATAACAGGCTTTTGCTGATTTTGTAGTTTTTTGTTTCTTATACTGATACATGAATAGTTCCTGAAATATGAAAGGACAATGGATAAAGACAATTTAATAATGACAAATATTGACCATTGCGCAGAACTTTTATTGCCTTTTAACTCCAATAATCAGTTGTTGTTTCTTCTCTAAGTAATTTTGCAAGGGGTCACTGAGGCTTAATTAAATTTACATTTTATATTTACATACATATATATCACAATTTACTCTATAATGTGGGTGTAATAATATAACATCAGTAGTATTTGTCTGCCATCTAGTGGACATCCCGTTAAATGCAGGTATAGGATACATTGTTTGGTTATAAATACTGTATATATATATATATATATATATATATGTACTCACATACATATTTTATATATGAAAACAGAGTAATCTCCCTCATACAATGTGATAAGTGGACACCCGTCTAATTAGTGGTGTAATTGCTATTGTCCACAACGTCTTGTTACGCTGAAGAATGAAGATTACTCCTCCCTGGAACTAAGTGGCCTAGGCTGACTCCTGAGATCAACCCCATAGCTTAAAGGGAAACTGTCACCACTTTTTTGGTGTATAAGCTGCGGCCACCACCACCGGGCTCTTATATACAGCATTCTAATAGGCTGTATATAAGAGCCCAGGCCGCTGTGAGAACATAAAAAACACTTTATAATACTTACCTAACGGTCGCACGGTTGGCCATATGAGTGTCTCCGTTGTCCGGTGTCGGCACCACCTCTTTCAGCCATCTTCGTTCTCCATCTTCTGAAGCTGTGGTGCATGACACGTCCAACGTCATACACACTCGCCGGCATTCAGGTCCTGAGCAGGGCAGATGAAAGTATTGTAGTGCACCTGCGCAGGACCGGTGAGTGTGTATGATGTAGACGCGTCATGCACACAGGCTTTATAAAGAGGACGAAGATGGCCAAAAGAGGAGGCGCAGACACCGGACAACGGAGACGCCCAAATAGCCAACCGCGCGACCGTTAGGTAAGTATTATAAAGTTTTTTTTATGTTCTCACAGCGGCCTGGGTTCTTATATACAGCATGTTAGAATGCTGTATATAAGAGCCCACTGGTGGTGGCCGCAGCTTATACGCCAAAAAAGTGGTGACATTTTCTCTTTAATCCCTCCTCCAGCAAACTTTACAGCTGGCACAATGCATTCAGGCAGGTAATGTCCTCTTTAAACTCACCAAATCCAGGCTTTTCTATTAAACTAATATACTTAACTCCCAAGTGTCCGGCATCCAACAAGACTATAGCACGAAGATATTTTCCGTAGTTAGTGATGCTTTTAATGTGAATAAAAGCTACGGAAAATATCCCTTTGGTGTGAACAGTCCTCTTCGTTCTATATTCTTGTTGGATGCCAAACATTTGGGAGTTAAGTATACTAGT
Organism: Anomaloglossus baeobatrachus; assembly: GCF_048569485.1. Classification (NCBI taxonomy): domain Eukaryota; kingdom Metazoa; phylum Chordata; class Amphibia; order Anura; family Aromobatidae; genus Anomaloglossus; species Anomaloglossus baeobatrachus. The sequence continues at coordinate 594,631,740 of NC_134354.1, read as the reverse complement.
CTGTGTTACCTGGGAGTTGGCCCAGAGATCTTGTCCGAGCACAACACCTTAGGCTATGTGCCCACTCTGCGTAAAATGCGCAGATTTTGCCGCAGATTTCTCGCGGAAAAGCCGCAGATTTTCAAGAAATCTGCAGCACAGCTACTCCCCAGCCATTTCTATGGTATTTGGGAAATGCTGTGCCCACGCTGCGGATTTTTCCACAGCGGAAATCGTGCGGATTTTCGTGCGGAAAAATTTGCAGCATGTCAATTATTGTTGTGGATTTTCGTGCAGATTTTGCCTATTCAATTGAATTAAAAAAAAAATCGCAAAATCCGTAACAAAATCCGCTTCAAATCCGCATCAAATCCGCGTCACATTCCGGGGGAAAGCTGCCAGATACAGAGTCCTGTGGGCACATAGCCTTATCCTGCAGGATGCTGAATGAATTTTGGATCTGGTGAGCTGATCAACTATTGTTTATAGATTATCCATTAAACTGGCAGAAAGAGGCTTGATCCGCCACTCCACAGAGCACATTTCACCGGAGTCCAGTTGTGACATGCTTTACACTGCTCCATCCGACGCTTGGCATTGTGCTTGGTGATGTAAGGCTTGCTTGCAGTTGCTCGGCCATAGAAACCTATGCCATTAGTATCCCAGTGAAGTTTTCCAATATTATTGTGAGAGGTTTGGACTCTGAAAATTAACACGTTTTAAGAAAAGGGAGGATATGACAAGCGTCCATACATATACTTACACCTTCCCTACCTTTCTCCTTACCCCTATTAAAATCATTGCTTTCCTTTCCCCTTTTCCTATTTTTTTCTCCCCCATATTAAGCTATATTACACTATGTTGTTTTGTTCTATTACTTTTTTTCTTTCCTGTAATGTTTCTTGAAAAAGTCCCAATAAAAATTATGATAAAACAAGAGGTTTGGACTTTGTAGTTATTGGGACAGCAAAGCATTGGTGACTTATATGCACTACGTGCCCGAGTTCTCGGGGACCTCGCTCTGTAACTTTACATTATCCACCACTTTGTGGCAGAGTTGCTCTGATTCCTACCACTTTTAAATAATACCACATTTCAGGAACAGACTTGTTCCAATGGTGACATCGTATTACAGTACCACGCTCTGTGAGCTCGTTATAAGCCATTCTTTCACAAATGTTAGTAAAGGCTGACTGCATGACCAGGGGGCTGGATTTTATACACACTGTGACAATGGGGCTCAATGAAAGACCTGAATTTGGTGATTAAGGTGTTCGTACCAACACATGTTCACATAGCCCATTCCCCAACATTAGCCCATGTAGGATAGAAGTATGTCCTGTTGGTGAAAAGAAATAGTCTGAAAGAACTTTACCAGATTGAGGAAGCATGGAGAGGCAACTGGCCCTCCTCCAGAAGAAACACTCCATTACCTTCAGTACCATACCATATTATTTATTATGCATTACTTATATAGTGCCATCATATTCCACAGTATATTATATACATCTACATCATCAATCATCATCACTGTTCCCATTAGGGCTCACAGTCTAAAGTCCCTATCAGTATGCCTTTGGAGTGTAGAGGGAAACCCACAGAAACACAGGGAGAACATACAAACTCCTTGCAGATGTTGTCCGGACTTGCACCCAGGACCCCAGCCATAATGGACCACCCTCAATATAATGCCATAGGTGAGTGGTGTCCCCAAAGTAGGACAAGAACAAATATAGTTTCAGCCAATATCTGATCCCTTGTCTCTTCTAAAGGTTCCCAATGACAGTGCATACTGATCGACTTATGTATGTACCCAGCTTTTTCTTCAACTCTACTGACAAGTGATCGATTCAGTTGAGCTCTGGAGACTTCAGGGGCCAGTCCAGCACCTGTACTTCATGGTCCTTCAACCACTTCATCGCCAATATCGACGTATGCTTCGGGTCGCCATCCTGCTGGAACACTCGTCCTTTTCACACCCCTAGTACTCGAGTGTACAAAGTAACTAATTTTGTAGGATACTCACATACAGTTGGGAAAATAAGTATTTAATACACTGCCAATTTTGCACATTTTCACACCTACAAAGAATAAAGAGGTCTGTAATTTTTATCATAGGTACACTTCACCTGTAATAGACAGGAAAAAAAACCCAGAAAATCACATTGTATGATTTTTAAATCATTAGTTTGCATTTTATTGCATGAAATAAGTATTTGATACAGTAGAAAAACAGAACTTATTATTTGGTACGGAAATCTTGCTTTGCAATTTCAGAGGTCAGACATTTCCTGTAGTTCTTGATCAAGTTTGCACACACTGCAAAAGGGACTTTGGCCCCCTCCTCCATACAGATCTTCTCCAGACCTTTCAAGTTTCGGGGCTGTCACTGGGCAACATTGAGTTTCAGCTCCCTCCAAAGATTTTCTATTAGGTTCAGGTCTGGAGACTGGCTAGGTCACTCTAGGACCTTGAAATGCTTCTTACGGAGCCACTCCTTATTTGGGTGTGTGTTTCTGGTCATTGTCATGCTGGAAGACCCAACCTTAATGATCTTACGGAGAGGATGTTGTTGGCCAAAATATCGCGATACATTACACAATCCATCATCCCTTCAACATGGTGCAGTCGTCCAGTCACCTTTGCAAATAAGCAAACCCCAAAGTATTAGGTTTCCAACCCCTATGCTTCATAGTTGAGATGGTGTTCTTAGGGAGGTGGGGGTTGTACTGATTTGCCTTCTTTCTTCAAACACGTCGTTGATATCAAAGAGTTCTATTTTGGTCTCATCTGACCACATGACCTTCTCTCATGCCTCTTCTGGATCATCCAGAGGGTCATTGGCAAACTTCAAACAGGCCTGAACATGTTTTGGCATGAGCAGGGGGACCTTGCGTGCCCTGCAGGATTTTAAGCCATGACAGCATATTGTGTTACTGACAGTAATTTTGAGACTGTGGTCCAAGCTCTCTTTAGGTCATTGACCAGGTAATCCTGTGTAGTTCTGGGCTGATTCCTGACCTTTCTAAGAATCATACTTAGCCCACAAAGCAGGATCTTGCATGGAGCCCCAGATCAAGAAAGATTGACAAACATATTGTGTTTCTTCTATTTTCTAATAATTGTGCCAAGTTATTGCCTTCTCACTAAGCTGCTTGCCTATTGTCCTGTAGCCCATCCCAGGCTTGTGCAGGTCTACAATTTTGTCCCTGGTGTCATTAGACAGCTATTTAGTCTTGGCCATGGTGGAGACATTGGAGTGTGTGGTGGTGACTTTTATACAGGTATCGCATTAAAACAGGTGCACTTAATACAGGTAATGAGTGCAGAGTAGGAGGGCTGCTAAAGAAAAAGACTTATCTTTGAGAGCCAAAATTCTTGCTGGTTGGTAGGTGATCAAATACTTATTTCATGCAAAAAAAATCCAAATCAATTATTTCAAAATCATATATTGTGATTCTCTGGATTTTTGTTTTCGATTCGGTCTGTCACAGTTGAAGTGTACCTACAATAAAAATTACAGACCTCTTCATTCTAGGTAGGTGGGAAAACTGCAAAATCAACAGTGCATCAAATAGTTATTTTCCCCATTATATAGCTTAGCATTGTAATCACCATGGATCCTGGTCAAGTATCCAACGCTTTTGGCTGTCTATTGAATTTCATCTCATAGTTGCAAAATCTGTTTCCAATCTGCTACTCTCCACTTTTTTGCAAACTCAAGCACACGCTTCTTATGATGATATTGCAATTGAGGCTTCTTCATCTTTTTTCGGGCCACCATTCCAGACTTGTGTAATTTGTCTCACATGGTGCTTGCATCTGTGATCTCACTATTACGAAGCATATGAGCCAGCTCCCCTGCCATGTTTGTCACACCAGAATTGCTAGACCTTGTGAAGAGCCAACTATTTTGCCTGGACGTCCATCTCTTGGCTATCAAATAGAAGAATACAAACCAAAGTCTTCTCATCTAACTGTCGTGGCACTCACATGATGCAGTTTGGCAATTTTCATGGGTGAGAGACCGCTATCGAAGTGGATTATGCGGTTTCTCTTTTCTTGGGAAATCTTTTTCAGAGCTGCTAGATTTAAACTAGTAACATTTCGCTTATGAATCAATCTAATGAAACACTGAGCTATTAGGGAATGTGATAACAGGTTGTGATTTGTAGTGTACAGGAAGAAAAAACATCTTTCTAACGCCAGCAAAACAGTAACAATGCAGTGACATGACAAGAATCTGCATAATCAAATGCTATACAGTGTGCCCACCCATATCCTGTCCAACACCATTAACTTGAGAACGGCGGCAGCTATAGGCATAGAAGCGGTGTCTAGGTATAGTAAAGTACCCATGCGCTATGCAATAAAACCACCTATTGTGCCACGTAGTGGGAAAACAACGAAGTTAGCATTTTTATCTCGAAAACAGAACAAGAGAGGGGAAAAAAGTGAATTACAAAGTTGTAGGGCATACTCAATTCAATACGAATCGGCACTTTGCATACAGAAATGCTATGATTAGAACGTGTAAAACTCACAAGGCTGCAGACATGAAGCGATACCTCATGGAGACGTTCCTACAAGTCAGTGGGTATGGTGGCTGCGTGGAATGGCCTTCACGCTCACCTGACCTGACCCCCGTTGGACTTCTTTCTGTGAGGTCACATCAAACAGCAGGTGTATGCGACCCCTCGACCAACATTGCAGGACCTACGACGACATATCACAGATGCTTGTGCAAACGTGTCACCTACCATATTGCACAACGTGCAGCAAGATACAGTATGCTGTCCAGAGTCCAGATGTGCATTGCAGCTGACGGTGGCCACTTTGAGCATCAAAGTTAAATGAGCGCCATATGCGTGACCAGCATTCAATGTTTTTTTGGGGGGGCGGGGGTCATGGGTTTCATACCATAGCATTTCTGTATGCAAGGTGTCGATTCGTATTGAATTGATGATTCCCTACAATTTTTTAATTCACTTTTTTCCCCTCTATCTCGTTCCGTTTCAGATAAAAATGCTAACTCCGTTGTTTTCCACCAGGTGGCACTATAGGTGGTTTCATTGCATAGCGCATGGCTACTTTACTATACCTAGACACCACTTCTATGCCTATAGCTGCCGCTGTTCAAGTTAATGGCGGTGGACAGGATATGGGTGGATAATTAAATGGCGGCCTTCACCCACCTTTATTGACAAGTCAGTATCTTGCATCAGTTATTTTCAGCCAAAATCAGTAGACTTTGCAAAAGAAAAAGATCCTAATGCATTACTGACATGTACTGTCTTCAATGTGGAGAACACACTGCTCTGCCAGCACCATGAGTTCAGTACCTGCCAGCGTCTTTGTGCATGGCCCATTCCCACGAGAACGCGCTGCCGTGGAGCACGGACTAGGACGATTTTATGATCCTGATAAAAATTTTAAATGTGCTGCATTGTAATTGCAAAAAAATGTAACTAATTAGTTTAACTGCCCAGTCCTTCAGTAATAAAATGGTAAAGTGTTATTGTGAAATAGATGCACAGTCAGCATTATATAAAAAAAAAACCCGTTCATAAGAAATACAGGAATTCCATGTAACAAGACCACATTTATTAAAGCATTGCACACACGGTGTTTTTTTTTTTATTAAATAAAAAACATAAGTTGTCATTAATTGGGGCACAAAATCTTGTATTTTTCTACTCCGAGAATCATTGGAGTGTTGGTTTGATATGGCTCAAAACTAAGCCAAAACTACAGGAGGAAGAAAAAAAAAAAAAAAAAAAAAAAAAAAAAAAAAAGAAGATGTTGCACAAAATGTGACAAAAAAAGAAATCATTTGTTTATCGAACTCCCACAATGCAGACTTTGCAGTGGAAAGTTCTGGAACTGTCCCATTGATTTGAAGTCACCCTGTAAGGAGCAAAAAAATTATATTTTACATACATTTGTAGAAGGAGAAAAAAAAAAAGCCAGAGCACACTACATGTGAACCAGCCTTACCCATACTATCCACTATCCAAAATATCTGCTATAGAAGGTATAAATAAATCTGCTTCCATTATTTCAAACAACATACAAATGTCTAACATGAAACACTCCAAGACAATGTCCGGACTTCAGATACAAATGTGACCATCGCTGCACACCGGAGAAGATGGAGAACGCTCTTCTGGTACAGTCTCATCCATCCAAAAATCATCATTTTCCCCATCAATTAACTTGGTGCATTTTCTGATGCCTGATAGAAATATAAAAGAATAAATAATTATATTATATTAATGTGTACAGAGCATTTTCACAAATAAGTTTTACATTTAAAGAAGGTGTCCAGTTATCAAGAACAACATTCAAGTTTATTTAACAATGGCACAATCATTGACAATTTGCCTGATCAGACATTTTTGGGGTTAGCTATATAAAGAGAATATGGTGGACACTGTCTGGACCAGAGTGTGGGCGACATCTCCACTGAGAGCAGGTGCCTAAAGCCCCCGTCACACATAGCGAGATCGCTAAAACATCACAGGTTTTGTGACGTATCAGTGACCTCGCCAGCGATATTGCAGTGTGTGACAAGCAGCAGCGAGCGGGCCCCTGCTGCGAGGTCGCTGATCGTGACAAAATGATCAGGACCATTTTTTGCTTGTTTGTCTCCCGCTGTACAGCATCGGTGTGTTTGACTACGGGAGACCAACGAGCACCGGTTCTGAGTGTGCATGGAGCAGTCGTTACACGGGTCGCTGATCTCTGTGGAGATCTGCCTGATTGACAGCTCAACAGCGACCATGTAGCGACGTTCCAGCGATCCCTGCCAGGTCGGAATCGCTGGTGGATTGCTACGTGTAACGGTACCCTTAGACTCTCAGAAAGTTCATACAGATGGACACACCGAGCCGATGAGATTACCGCCTCTCCTCACACAGACCAGCACATTCAACAATAAAAGTTGTTTTTTTCTGAGTGTGCATGGAGCAGTCGTTACACGGGTCGCTGATCTCTGTGGAGATCTGCCTGATTGACAGCTCAACAGCGACCATGTAGCGACGTTCCAGCGATCCCTGCCAGGTCGGAATCGCTGGTGGATTGCTACGTGTAACGGTACCCTTAGACTCTCAGAAAGTTCATACAGATGGACACACCGAGCCGATGAGATTACCGCCTCTCCTCACACAGACCAGCACATTCAACAATAAAAGTTGTTTTTTTCTGAGTGTGCATGGAGCAGTCGTTACACGGGTCGCTGATCTCTGTGGAGATCTGCCTGATTGACAGCTCAACAGCGACCATGTAGCGACGTTCCAGCGATCCCTGCCAGGTCGGAATCGCTGGTGGATTGCTACGTGTAACGGTACCCTTAGACTCTCAGAAAGTTCATACAGATGGACACACCGAGCCGATGAGATTACCGCCTCTCCTCACACAGACCAGCACATTCAACAATAAAAGTTGTTTTTTAAATGGTTTTCTACATTTACATTTTAAAACTATTCTTTAAAAAGCTGTTTTGACTCTCAAGACAAAAAAAAAAAAATTTTTTTTTGCCAGATGACACCTGGGTCATGTTTTCACATCTTTACTAGAGCTATATTAGGCAAAATTTGACTTAAAAGGGGTTGTCCACTGGTCACAACAACACCTTCTCAATCAGTTTCCCCAAGTAAAATAGTAACACTTATACTGACCTCCGATGCGGTTCCAGGGGTGTCACCACTGGCTCGCTCAATATCCCATCTTTCATAAGTGACATCCAGAGGAAGCGAGACCGGTATCTGATCTCTCACCTTCTCTGGAAGTCAATTAGGACTGAAAGATGGGACAGTGAAGCCAGGGCAGGGATCATGTGACATAATATATTGCGATCCCCGGTAGAGCCAGTGTCAACACCACTGGAACGGCACAAGCAGTGAGTATAACCTTTTATGTTATTGGGACAAAACAGGGGGATTGAATGGGGGTTGTCCATTGTCAGAGTATTAGATAACCCCATTAATAGCTTCTCACTCCACTTTTGGGAGGCGGGCTGAATAATAAGATTAAAATGAATGCCATCCTAACAGGCCATGACAAACTCCGCACCCTAGGGATGATGTGGTGACAGACGTAGTCTCTGGTTACCCAGTCTGTCCACTTACAGTTAGGTCCACAATAGTTGGTCAGTGACACCAGCTTTAGAATACTTTTTGGGACATTTTGTCCTTTATGTTAGTGGTAAATTTAAGACAATATATTGTGTTTATTTGTTAAAATATCGGAAGTTCAGAAAATATATTTTGAAAATGTTGCCATTTTCAAACTTAACTTTCTCTGGTTTTAGGGCATAAAAATTATCTCCACACAAATAGTTAATAAATAAAATTTCACACGTGTACTTTACATCATTTTTTTTTAAACAATTATTTTTTATTAGGAATGTAGAAGGGTTGAAAGTTTAACAGCAATTTCTCATTTTTCCAACACAATTTGCAAAACCAATATTTTTTTAGGGATGTAACATTTGCAGTGACTTTGAGGGGCCTAGGTGACAAAACATAGCCAAAAGTGACATTTTAAGAACTTGCAAATTGGGATTCTGATCTGGCTTATATATCCTGAGTCATATTTCAAAGGATTGTTGAAAATCCACTTGTGACTTTTAGGATCGCTACTTCCAATAGGTGGCGCTGTGCTAGAGTTTGTCTCCTTTACTGGAGAGACAATTTGAATTTTAAGAACTGTACCCATCAGGCTATATGCGCACACTGCGTTTTTCTGCAGTTTTGTTGGCAGAGCTTTCTCACTTTTGACTTCGCAGCAAAGTCTATGAGAAGTCACATTTGCGATGCGTACTTTGCAATTTATTTGTCAGCAGTTTTCTTGACAAAATTTTCTGACACAAAAGAAGCGGCGTGTTCATTCTTCTTGTGTTTTTGTCAACATTTCTCACCCATTCAAATAAATGAGGGGATGAAAAATGCATGGCAAAACACATGGTTACAAATTGTTTGCATTTTGCATACATTTTACCTGTGGTTTTGTCAACAAAAAACGCAGGTCACAAACTTAGTTCCAGAATGCCAAAATCAATGCTGGAGTGATTTTGGCATTTGTGTCAGTGTCTCTCTCACTCTCTCTCCCCAAGCGCTTCATACTCACCGATCACCAGCATTGCGCCATGCGGCTGTCACACGGCTCCCGCGGCCTCTCCTTCTTTCCAACCTGCTCATTAGCCTCATTACATATTCACTGCACCCACTCATTAGGCTCATACATATTCACTCCTCCCCAGTCTGTGATTGGTTGCAGTCAGAAGCGCCCCCATGCTGAGTGACATCTGTCTTACTGCAACCAATCACAGCCACCGGTGGGCGTGTCTACATCGTACAGTACAATAAATAATTTTAAAAAAACGGTGTGTGGTCCCTCCAATTTTGATAGCCAGCCAAAATAAAGCTTCACAGCTGAGAGCTGGTATTTTCATCCTGGGGAGACCCACATTATTGGGAGCTTCCCAGACTAAAAATATCAGCCAGCAGCTGCCCGGAATAGCCGCATACATTATATGTGACAGTCCCAGGACTTTACCAGCTCTTCCCAATTACTCTGGTGCGGTGGCAATCAGGGTAATAAGGAGTTAATGGCAGCCCATAGATGCCACTAAGTCCTAGATTAGTCATGGCAGGTGTGTATGAGACACCCCCCAATACAAATGTGTACGTGAAAGTAAATAAACAAACACCCAAAAAATCCTTAATTTGAAATAAAAGACAAAAGAGCACCCCTCTTTCACCACTTTATTAACCCCTCATGTGACCTCCAGGTCCAACATAATCCATACGAGGTCCCACAACGCTTCCAGCTCTGCTCCAGCTGAAGGTCATAGCGAGCGACATAAAACAAGACTGCCCCCAGTGAGCTTCACGCAGCAACTTAAGTGAGTTGTGCTATCAACGGTGACGTCACTCAGGTTATTTTCAGTCACAGCTGGAGTCCTCCACCTCTGACTGCAAATCAGGACGCGACTGAAGTGAGCCGCAGGTGGAGGACTCACTTGAGTGACTTCACCGCTGATCGCGTAGCTCACTTTAGTCACTGCCTGAACCTCAAAGCGGTGAACCCATAACGTCACTGTCGCGACACACTCAGTATAGCGGGTCCTGCAAATGTGATGTCAGAGACTCACCCAAGTTCATTCTGATTGAGGGGCTCTGTCTGCACTCACAGCTGTAAGTCATGTACTATGGCACTCGTGACACAGCAGGGATTTAGCAGAGCTGAATTGCCGTGGGACCTTGTGTGGATTACGTCGGACCTACAGAGGTGTTTGCAGGGTTAATAAAGTGGTGAAAGAGGGTGGCTTTTTGTAATTTATTCCAAACAAAAGATTTTTAGGGTGCTTGTGTAAATTTACTTTCACTTACAGATTAGTGATGGGGCGGGGTCTCAGACACCTGCCATTACTAATATAGGACTTAGTGGCAGCAATGGGCTACTATTAACTCCTCATTACCTCGATTGCCACAGCACCAGGGCAATCGGGAAGAGCTGGGTCCAGGGCCAAAATTGACACATATTATGGATGCGCCACTTCTGGGGCGGCTGTGGGCTGCTATTGCTATCCTGGAAAGGGCCAAATAACCATAGCCCTACCCACCCTAATAATTTCAGCCCCCAGTGGTCTGCTTTTAAATGGTGGGGGGGGGGGGGGGGCGCTCCACATCTTTTTTTAAATCAATCAAATTTGAAGGAAAAAAAAAAAAAAAAGCATGGGATCCCCTCTATTTTCACCAGCCAAAGTACAGCAGACAGCTGAGGGTTGCAGCCTACAGCAGCTGCTGTTCCTGTGCTGGATATGAGAAATATGGGATACCCCACGTCATTTTTACAAAAAAAAAAAAAAAAAAAAAAGATGTCCAAGCTAACTATCCCTCTATCAAACTATTGTTATTTCTTCCTTATCATCTATTCTATATGTTTTCTATGTATTCTTTTTATCTATTTTTTCTATCAATTATCCTATCCTATTTTGTTTCTCCTTTAAAAAACGCACTGACAAAAATGCACCAAAATGCAACTACATTACAAGCTCCTTTTTTTTACATTTCCAGTGAGAAGTTGCAGTTTTGGTTGCAGTTTGTGTGCAGAGAAAAACTGCAGCGTACGCATATAGCCTCAGAGTGCTCAAAACCACGTTCAAGAAGTTTATTAACCATTAAGGTGCTTCACAGGAATTAAAGCAATATGGAATGAAAAAAAACAAAAAATGAAAATTTTACTTTCTAAAAAAAAATGTTGTTACTTTAGCTCAATCTTTTATTTTCACAAGTGTAACAAAAAAAAAAAAATATGCACCAAACACTTTGCTGTGCAATTTCTCCTGAGTACCGGGATACTCCATATGTGGTGGAAAACTACTGTTCGGGCGCATGATAGGGCTCGGAAGTGAAAAAGCGTTTTGACTTTGACTGCAAAATCATCTGAGATAAATAGCGGGTGCAATGTCACGTTTGGAGAGCACGTGATGTGCCTAAACAGTGGAAACCCCCCCACAAATGCCCCATTTTGGAAACGACACGCCCTCAAGGAATTTATCTAGATGTGTGGTGAACACCGTGAACCTCCAGGTGCTTCACAGAATTTTAGAGTTGAGCTGTGAAAAAAAATTAAATAAAAATGTTCCCACAAAAAAAATGTTGCTTTAGGCTACTTTCACACATCAGGTTTTTTCCATCAGGCACAATCCAGAAAAAAACGGGTAAAACGGATCTGGTACCGCATCCGTTTTATCCCCATAGATTTGCATTGTTACCGGATTGTGCCTGATGGCTTTGCCTTGCATCCATTTTTTTCCGGATGCGGCAAAATTACCGTATTTTTCGCTTTATAAGACGCACTTTTCCTCCCCAAATTTTGGGAGGAAAATGGGGGGTGCGTCTTATAAAGCGGTAGCGGGGGGGGGGGGGGTCCTGTCTGAGGCGATCGGGCGGGTGCCTGTGGCTGCATGCAAGCGCCCGGGTACCTGTACTTGCATGCAGCGGCAGCCGGGTACCCGTGGCTGTGTACGGGCGGCAGCGGGTGCTGTGTGGGGTCGGCAGCCAGGTACCTGTGCTTGCATGCGGTGGCAGACGGGTACCCATGGCTGTGTGCGGGCGGCAGCCGGGTGCTGTGTGCGAGCGGCAGTCGGGTGCCCGTGCAGGTACTCGGCTGCCGCCCTCACACAGTCACCCATCTGCCGCCCGCACACAGCCATGGGTACCCGGCTGCCACCGCACGCAAGCACAGGTACCCGGCGGCTTGTACGCGGGGTGGGCGGGCAGCCTGCTGGCTGCCACTCTGTGCATGCGGGGCGGGCGGCTGTGCAGCTTACCAGTTGTCCGCGGTCCCACTTTCAAATGATGGCGCCGGTGGAGCTCTTGGATGAGAGCTCCATCTGCGCACGCGCTGCTCCGGGAGTCAGCGCGTGCGCAGATGGAGCCCTTGGATGAGAGCTCCATCTGCGCATGCGTCGCTCCGGGCGCCATTACTTGAATCGGGACCGCGGACACACTCCACCACTGAGCCGTCGCCGCCGCTCCCACTACTGAGCCGCCGCTGCCACCACTGAACCGGGACCGCGGACACACGCCACCACTGAGCAGTCCCTGCCGCTGCCACCACTGAGCAGTTGCCGCCGCTCCCACCACTGAGCCGCCGCCGCCGCTGCCACCACTGAACCGGGACCGCGGACACACGCCACCACTGAGCAGTCCCTGCCGCTGCCACCACTGAGCAGTCCCTGCCGCTGCCACCACTGAGCAGTTGCCGCCGCCGCTGCCACCACTGAACCGGGACCGCGGACACTCACTGCACCGGCCTGCTGCACGGCTCACACGCCACGGCTGCTGCCGCCACCACGGACCCCACGGATCCTGCCACCGCGGACGCCACCGCGCCTGCAACCACGGCACCTGCAACCACGGACCCCGCTGCCACTGACCTGCCGCGCCTGCCAGCACAACCTGTGCCTCCTGTGACCCCGCTTCACCACCACTGCTGCCCCCCTCCGGTAAGAGAACACCGGAGTATAAGACGGACCCCATTTTTCTTTTTTTTACCTTTTTTATGTCTAAGTTTGGGGTGCGTCTTATATTCCGGTGCGTCTTATAAAGCGAAAAATACGGTAATTAATGCGGCGGCCGGATGGAATGTTTCATGTAACGTTTTTTTGGCCCCTTAAAAAAACCGCATTGCGCCGGATCCGGCGCGATATGGCGTGTTTTACAATGGAAGCCTATGGACGCCAGATCCGGCGTAATGCAGATAAAAACGGATGCGGCTGCCGGATCCGTTTTTGTAAACGGAGCATGCTCCAATGTTTTGAAGAAACGGATTCAGCAAAAAAAAATAAAACAAACAAAAAAAAAAACGGACAAAACTGATGCAAGACAGATCCAACGGATCTGTTTTTTTTACGCATCCGGCATAACGGATCCGCTAAAAAACGGATCCGGTTTTTACATTTTTTGCCAGAGCCGTTGGATCAGGAAAAGAAAAGGATTGTGCCTGAATGCAGAAAACTGATGTGTGAAAGTAGGCTAAGCCCGATTTTTTTATTTTCACAAGGGTAATAGGAAAAAATGCATTGTACAATTAGTTGTGCAATTTCTCCTGAATACACCGATACCCCATGTAGTGGAAAGCTACTGTTTGGTCGCACAACAGGGCTCGGATGGGAAGGAGCACCATTTTGGCTGGAATATATTGCAAACGCCATGTCACATTTGAAGAGCCCTTAATATGCCAAAGCAACAGAAACCCCCACAAGTGTTCTCGTGTTGAAAATATAACAAGGAATTCATCTAGTGAATTAGTGAGCATTTTTAACACTCAGCAGATTCACAGAATTGTATCAAATTGGGCTGAGTAAATGAAAATTACCATTGTTCCACTAAAATGTTACTTGGGCCCCAAATTTTTTATTTTCAAAAGTGGTAATGGGAGAAAATAACAGATGCAATTTGTTACGCAATTTCTACTGAGTAGGTCAATACCCCATATGTGGTTGAAAACTTGTTTGGGGGCACAGTAGGTCAGAAAAAAGGAGAACCATATTGAACTTCAGAATTTGCTGAAATGGTTTGTGGGCACCATGTCACATTGGCAGAGCCCCTAACATACCAGAACCACCGCACATAAGTGACCTTACCTCATAAGCTACACCTCTCAATGAATTAATCTATGGGTGCAATGTCATATAGACATCACATGTGTGAGTCATAGCACTATTTCCAGAGCCTTTGTGCTACCAGCAACATTGAACCCCCCCTATACTTCCATTTACAGATGATGGACCTTAGTGGGTACTTTGTTGTTTTTGAGGATGGAGTTGAAGCTTTTGTTGGGCAAAGTTTACATAAAATTTTGGATTCCATTTATTCCGTGCTCTACGCTGAGCAATTACACTGGGGTTTTCATCTAAATCTCCAAATTACGGGATTCAGATGACAATCCCAGAATCCATTCACAATAATGAGGCAGCAGAGTTTCTCTGGACTCTGTTTGGCCTCTGTTGAGCGTTATCCTTTTCAGATGTGCACAAAACTGTAGACTATTTTTGTATTTTAACATATCTTAATAAAAATTACTTTTTAAACTTAGTACTATTTGCTTCTTTAAATCTGCATATATACCATTCCCAGATGTATATTAATTTATTCCCTAGTTAATGCATCATCCAGTTAGTAAAGGTCTGGAGCTGATTCCAGATGTGGCATCTTCCATTTGGAAGCTGTGAATCCACAACATGCGGTCAAAGGAGCTCTCAATGGAAGAGAAACAGACCATTAGGGCTCGCTCACAATTGCTATCAGTTTATAATCGGATAGCATTCAGACCAATGATATATAATAAGGCAGTGCTGAGCAACATTTTTTTTTTTTGGCAGATGGATTCAGCATGAGAAAAGAAAAATATTGCAGCATGCTACAATTTCACTCTGGAATCAGATGCCAATCACCAATTCAAGTCTATAGGTATGTGGAAAACAATGAACTGCACTCAGATAACATCAAAATGCAGTCCGATTTCCACCGATACACAATGCAGAAATTTTGTTGTAAATCTCCTCGGTGTGGTCAGATTCTCTCACCTGAGAGAATCGGATCACGTTATGCAGACACTTGGAATAAACTTTGATCAAAGTTTGATCAGCATCATTAGCACACAATTGGCCCGATTCTCTTGGATGAGAAAATCTACGGCCATCTGACCATAAAGAAGAAACCCATCTTAAAGATAACAGAAATGTTAGAAGCGGCCAAATCAACAGTTTGGTACATTTTGCCAACATCTTCAAAACGGCCCGTGGCTCACCACCCGCCGCACAGAGTAGCATCACCAGCCACCGGATATAGCCGCGCCACCTGCTGTACAGAGCCACTCAGCATTACTCCAGCCTCCTGTGACCCCTCTCCACCACCTCCAGTAAGCTACATTCGGATTTTTAAGACATACCCCTATTGTTCCTTACAAATTTTTGGGAGGAAACGTGCGTCTCATAATCCAAAGAATACGATAGGTGTTTTAGTATCTAAGTCTACTATAAAGAGAAGACTGAGGCTATGTGCACACGTTGCTTTTTTTTCAGCGCGGAAAAAAACGCACCCTCTGGCAGAGGGGAGAATTGTAAACAATGCTTTTTGAGAAAAAGGCATTGAAAACGCATGCGTTTTTCATGCGTTTTTTTAGGTGCGTTTTTTTAAGACTTGTCAGTGTTAATAAAGTTGGTTGAACACAGACCTTTGGAAAAAAAAAAACCCTGTGATGTCATTTCCTTCTCCACATTCTGTTTGGATAAATGGGAGGGCTTGGAATAGAAGGAGCACCATTTGAATTTTGTTAAAGTTGAAATAAACTTCGAGCACCATGTCACATTAGCAGAGCCCCTTGGGTACCTATACGTCAGAAAACCCCCACAAGTGACCCCATTTTGGAATCTGCACCCCTCAAGGATTTATTCAGGAGTATATTAAGCATTTTGAATCCACAGCGACTTCACCCAAAATGTTGCTGTAGCAACAATATTCTCACTTTTAGGCCCGTTTCACACGTCAGTGAAAAACACTGACGTTTTTCACTGGCGTGTAAAACACGCACATGTCCCTCCGTGTGCCGTGAATCACGGCACACATGGGTTGTCTAAGTACAATCCGGGCTCCGTTCTCCGTGGCCCGTGATTGCACTTAGAGATTAACTCACCTGTGCCCGCTCCCGCTCTCCATGGTGCTGATCGCTCCCGCGGTGCAGCATCCGGCTGGCGCTGACCCCCGCAGCAGCTGCTTCCGGGTCGGCTGTGTCGCACATCATGAATATGCGCGACAA
Organism: Anomaloglossus baeobatrachus; assembly: GCF_048569485.1. Classification (NCBI taxonomy): domain Eukaryota; kingdom Metazoa; phylum Chordata; class Amphibia; order Anura; family Aromobatidae; genus Anomaloglossus; species Anomaloglossus baeobatrachus. The sequence continues at coordinate 594,615,429 of NC_134354.1, read as the reverse complement.
TAATGAGCCGGCTCAGAAGCAGCAGGGAGAACGGGCTGCAGAGGACATCGCTGGACGCCGGGTGAGTTAAAATGATTTTTATTTTAAAAGCACGTTTTTTTCTGGCACGTGTTTCACGGACCACACCACTGCGTGGTCCGTGGAACATCAGTGATGCCAGAAAAAAATGGACATGTCTCCGTGCGGTAATCACGCACACGCGGGTACGCCGCACGGAGACACGTGCAGTGAAAAATCACTGACGTGTGAGCAGACCCATTCATTATAATGGGTCTGCGTATGTCAGTGATTCTGGTACGTTTAAAAAAAAAAGCACAAACATACCAGAATCACTGACGTGTGAAAGGGGCCTAAGGCTATGTGGCCATGATCCAGCGACACGGCGTCTAGTACACAGTGTCAGCCTTCCTGCAGAGATGTGAGTGTTGTCCACGGGAGAACGCAGCTGCCCATGCCCACGATTTGGGTTCAGGATGCTGTGGACTTTAGCTCTATGCTACCTGCAGAGAACACGCTCGTCTCCGCAGCATAAATTGACATGCTGAGGCTCGGGATGCTGCGCCACCGGTCAGTTTATGCTGCGGAGAAAAGAAGCACAGTGGGCATGGGATCTCCAAAAATCCTTCCACTGTGCTTCTACTGCACAACGCAGCGTTATGGACGCAGGGAAAGAAGGGAATTTTGTTACTTACCGTAAATTCCTTTTCTTCTAGCTCTTATTGGGAGACCCAGACGATTGGGGTATAGCTACTGCCCTCTGGAGGCCACACAAAGCACTACATTAAAAGTGCAAGGCCCCTCCCCCTCTGGCTATACCCCCCCCCGTGGTATCACGGGTTCTCCAGTTTTAGTGCCAAAGCAAGAAGGAGGAAGCCAATAACTGGTTTAAACAAATTAACTCCGAATAACATCGGAGAACTGAAAAACCGTTCAACATGAACAACATGTGTACCCGTAAACAACAAAAAAACATCCCGAAGGACAACAGGGCGGGTGCTGGGTCTCCCAATAAGAGCTAGAAGAAAAGGAATTTACGGTAAGTAACAAAATTCCCTTCTTCTTCAGCGCTCTATTGGGAGACCCAGACGATTGGGACGTCCAAAAGCTGTCCCTGGGTGGGTAAAGAAATACCTCATGTTAGAGCTGCAAAACAGCCCTCCCCTACGGGGGTGTCACTGCCGCCTGCAGGACTCTTCTACCTAAGCTGGCATCCGCCGAAGCATAGGTATGCACCTGATAATGCTTGGTGAAAGTGTGCAGACTGGACCAGGTAGCTGCCTGGCACACCTGTTGAGCCGAAGCCTGGTGACGTAATGCCCAGGACGCACCCACGGCTCTGGTTGAGTGGGCTTTTAGCCCTGAAGGAACCGGAAGCCCCGCAGAACGGTAGGCCTCTAGAATTGGTTCTTTGATCCATCGAGCCAGGGTGGCTTTAGAAGCCTGCAACCCCTTGCGCGGACCAGCGACAAGGACAAAAAGTGCATCGGCACGGCGCATGGGCGCCGTGCGGGAAATGTAGATTCTGAGTGCTCTCACCAGATCTAGCAAACGTAAGTCCTTTTCATACCGGTGAACCGGATGAGGACAAAAAGAAGGCAAGGATATATCCTGATTAAGATGAAAAGAGGATACGACCTTAGGGAGAAACTCCGGAATAGGGCGCAGCACTACCTTGTCCTGGTGGAACACCAGGAAGGGAGCCTTGGATGACAGAGCTGCCAGCTCAGACACTCGCCGAAGCGATGTGATCGCAACAAGAAACGCCACTTTCTGTGACAGCCGAGAAAAGGAAACTTCCTTCAGAGGCTCGAAGGGCGGCTTCTGGAGAGCAACTAGTACCCTGTTCAGATCCCATGGATCTAACGGCCGCTTGTACGGGGGCACAATATGACAGACCCCCTGCAGGAACGTGCGCACCTTAGAAAGACGTGCTAGACGCTTCTGAAAAAACAAAGATAGTGCCGAAACTTGCCCTTTAAGGGAGCTGAGCGACAAGCCCTTTTCTAACCCCGATTGCAGGAAGGAAAGAAACTTGGGCAATGCAAATGGCCAGGGAGACACTCCCTGAGCAGAGCACCAGGATAAGAAAATCTTCCACGTTCTGTGGTAGATCTTAGCCGAATTCGACTTTCTAGCTTGTCTCATTGTGGCAACGACTCCTTGAGATAATCCTGCAGATGCTAGGATCCAGGACTCAATGGCCACACAGTCAGGTTCAGGGCCGCAGAATTCTGATGGAAAAACTGCCCTTGGGACAGTAAGTCTGGTCGGTCTGGCAGTGACCACGGTCGACCGATCGTGAGATGCCACAGATCCGGATACCACGACCTCCTCGGCCAGTCTGGAGCGACGAGTATGATGCGGCTGCACTCGGATCTGATCTTGCGTAGCACTCTGGGCAAGAGCGCCAGAGGCGGAAACACGTATGGGAGCTGAAACTGCGACCAATCTTGAACCAAGGCGTCTGCCGCCAGAGCTCTTTGATCGCGCGACCTCGCCATGAATGCCGGGACCTTGTTGTTGTGCCGGGATGCCATTAGGTCGACGTCCGGCACTCCCCAGCGGCGACAGATTTCCTGAAACACGTCCGGGTGAAGGGACCATTCCCCTGCGTCCATGCCCTGGCGACTGAGGAAGTCTGCTTCCCAGTTTTCTACGCCTGGGATGTGAACCGCGGATATGGTGGATGCTCTGTCCTCCACCCACATTAGAATGCGCCGGACTTCTCGGAAGGCTTGCCGACTGCGCGTCCCTCCTTGGTGGTTGATGTATGCCACCGCTGTGGAGTTGTCCGATTGGATTCGGATCTGCTTTCCTTCCAGCCACTGTTGGAAGGCCAGTAGAGCAAGATACACTGCTCTGATCTCCAGAACATTGATCTGAAGGGTGGACTCCTGCGGAGTCCACGTCCCCTGAGCCCTGTGGTGGAGAAATACTGCTCCCCACCCTGACAGACTCGCATCTGTCGTGACTACTGCCCAGGATGGGGGCAGGAAGGATCTTCCCTGAGACAATGAGGTGGGAAGGAGCCACCATTGTAGGGAGTCCTTGGCCGTCTGGGAAAGCGAGACTTTCCTGTCCAGGGACGTTGACTTCCCGTCCCATTGGCGGAGAATGTCCCATTGAAGTGGGCGCAGATGAAACTGCGCAAAGGGAACTGCTTCCATGGCTGCCACCATCTTCCCTAGGAAATGCATGAGGCGCCGCAAGGGATGCAACTGGCCCTGCAGAAGAGATTGCACCCCTGTCTGTAGTGACCGCTGCTTGTTCAGCGGAAGCTTCACTATCGCTGCTAGAGTATGAAACTCCATGCCAAGATACGTTAGTGATTGAGTCGGTGATAGGATCGACTTTGGAAAGTTGATGATCCATCCGAAAGACTGTAGGGTCTCCAGCGTAGCATTCAGGCTGTGCTGACATGCCTCTTGAGAGGGAGCTTTGACCAATAAATCGTCTAGGTAAGGGATCACCGAGTGTCCCTGAGAGTGCAAGACTGCTACCACCGCCGCCATGACCTTGGTGAAGACCCGTGGGGCTGTCGCCAGACCAAATGGCAGAGCTACGAACTGAAAATGGTCGTCTCCTATCACAAAACGTAGAAAACGTTGATGTTCTGTAGCAATTGGCACGTGGAGATAAGCATCTTTGATGTCTATTGAGGCAAGGAAGTCTCCTCTGGACATTGAGGCAATGACAGAACGCAGGGTTTCCATCCGGAACTTCCTGGCGTGCACATGTTTGTTGAGCCGTTTTAGGTCCAGAACAGGACGGAACGAGCCGTCCTTTTTTGGAACCACAAAGAGATTGGAGTAAAACCCTTGCCCTTGTTCCTGAGGAGGGACTGGGATCACCACTCCTTCCGCTCTTAGGGAGTCCACCGCCTGCAGCAGAGCATCTGCTCGGTCTGGATGTGGGGAGGTTCTGAAGAACCGAGCTGGAGGACGAGAATTGAACTCGATTCTGTACCCGCGAGACAAAATGTCCGTCACCCACCGGTCTTTGACCTGTGACATCCAAATGCCGGAAAAGCGGGAGAGCCTGCCCCCGACCGGCGATGCGGAGGGAGGGGGCTGGAAGTCATGAGGTAGCCGCTTTGGAAGTGGTACCTCCATTTGCTTTCTTGGGGCGCGTGTGAGCCCGCCACGAATCTGAGTTTCTTTGCGTCCTCTGAGTCCCTTTGGACGAGGTAAACGGTGTCTTGCCCGAACCTCGAAAGGACTGAAACCTCTGCTGCCACTTTTTCTGCTGAGGTTTGGTTGTTCTGGGTTGTGGTAAAGAGGAGTCTTTACCCTTGGACTGCTTAATGATATCAGCCAATGGCTCGCCAAACAGTCTATCTCTAGATAAAGGCAAACTGGTTAAACATTTTTTGGAACCAGCATCTGCTTTCCAGTCCTTTAACCACAAGGCTCTGCGCAAAACTACCGAATTGGCGGACGCCATTGACGTGCGACTGGTAGATTCTAGGACCGCATTGATAGCGTAAGACGCAAACGCCGACATCTGCGTGGTAAGGTGCGCCACTTGCGGCACTGCTGGATGTATGATAGCATCCACTTTTGCTAAGCCAGCTGAAATAGCCTGGAGTGCCCATACGGCTGCGAATGCCGGAGCAAACGACGCGCCGATAGCTTCATAGACAGATTTTAACCAAAGGTCCATCTGTCTGTCATTGGCATCTTTAAGTGAAGCGCCATCCTCCACTGCAACTATGGACCTAGCTGCGAGTTTGGAAATCGGGGGGTCTACCTTTGGACACTGTGTCCAGCGCTTGACCACCTCAGGGGGGAAAGGGAAACGCGTATCTTTAGATCGTTTAGAGAAACGCCTTTCTGGGTGAGCGTCGTGCTTCTGGATTGATTCTCTGAAGTCAGCGTGATCCAACAAAGCACTCAATTTACGCTTGGGATAAAGGAAACGAAACTTCTCCTGCTCCGCAGCCGCCTCTTCTGCTGAAGGGGCTGGGGGAGAAATATCCAACAGCCTATTGATGGCTGAGATAAGGTCGTTTACCATGGCATCCCCATCAGGGGTATCCAGGTTGAGAGGGGTTCCAGGAATGGATTCCTGATCACTCTCATCAGACACATCACAGGGAGACTGATTGCGCTGAGACCCTGAGCAGTGTGATGACGTCGAGGGTCTTTCCCAGCGAGCTCGCTTAGGGTGGCTGGGGCTATCATCTGAGTCATAATCCTCGGCCTGTGAAGCCGGGGACCCCCCTGTGGGCTGGATTAATTCCAAGTGAGGGGGACCTGAGGACAGAGGCCTCGCCGTGCCCAAAGACTGAGCCCCATGCATAGATTGCAAGGTTTCAAGGATTTTTGCCATAGACACAGACATATTATCAGCAAAAACTGCAAAGTCTGTCCCTGTCACCGGGGCAGAACTTACAAGCGTCTCAGCCTGGGTCACTACCTCTCCTGACTCCGGCTGGCGAAGCAGCACCGGGTCGGAGCATTGCACACAATGGGGGTCATCGGAGCCTGCTGGTAGATTAGCCCCACATGCAGCACACGCAGTATACACAGCCCTAGCCTTGGCAGCCTTGCGTTTTGAGGATGGCATGTTGTTGCTTCCACAGAGGGATCTGGGAGATGCAGCCAGAAGCGACCTTACAGTGCAAGAAATACAATATCTCTATATCCTACACAGTACACCGATACACCGTGAGGCACTAGAGGGACCAGCACAGAAAAATCGCTTACCGCCCGCTTAAAAAGCGGGTGTGTGGTCGCCAGATAGCCCCTAGTCCAGGTCTCCCAGAGCCTTGCGTCCTTCCTCCAGCCAGACTGCATGTAATGGCTGCCGGCGTCCTGAGAGAGAAGGGGGGCGGGCCCTGGGCGTTCCTGGCTAAGAGCGGGAAGCCTGCTTCCCTCTGTGCCTAGTGTGAGGGCTGGAGCATGTAAATCAGGCTCCAGCCCTCGTCGCTGCTAGCGAACAGCGTCTCTCCCCTACCCTGAATGACAGGGTGGGGGCGGGAACGAATCGGAGCTGCCGGCGTCCTAGGCCCAAAAAAAGCCGGGGACTCAATTTATAACCGCCGCCGCCGTAAAAGCGCGGACGGCGGATCCCCGGCGCACCACAAGTCACAGCAGCGCCGCCCGGTCCAGAGGGGGTCGGCGCTGCGTTCCCATACACAAAAAATCCCCCAGTAATCTGTAGGGACACTAACTCCAACGTTGCGGTCCCCGGCGCACTACAACACCCAGCCAGCCCGGAGTGTGTCTGTGCCTGCCGGGGACACAGAGTACCTGTATGATGCAGGGCCTGTCCCTGATCGTACTCCTGCTCCGTCTCCATCAGGTTCTAATGGGTCTGTGGATGGAGCCCGGCGTCAGAGCTGAGAGGCCGGCAGGATCCCACTTCCACAGAGCCCTACCAGGGGATGTGGAAGGAAAACAGCATGTCAGGCTCCAGCCCTGTACCAGCAATAGGTACCTCAACCTTACACCATCCAGGGGTGAGAAGGGAGCATGCTGGGGACACTATATGTGTCCTCTTTTCTTCCATCCGAAATAGTCAGCAGCTACTGCTGACTAAAATCTGTGGAGCTATGCATGGAATGTCTGACCTCCTTCGCACACAAAGCTAAAACTGGAGAACCCGTGATACCACGGGGGGGGTATAGCCAGAGGGGGAGGGGCCTTGCACTTTTAATGTAGTGCTTTGTGTGGCCTCCAGAGGGCAGTAGCTATACCCCAATCGTCTGGGTCTCCCAATAGAGCGCTGAAGAAACACTCAGCGCCCATAACGCTGCAAACCCTGATTGTGGGCACACAGCCTAAAAAGCGTCAATGGATGAATGGATGTCAAATATATATAACGTCCCACCCCCGCCTGCATATTCTAAGCTGGCACCTTTAGTACCTTTCATGTGGCACTAAAGGGTGCCTAGCTTAGTATTTATCCAATAAAAAAAAAAACAAACAATGAAAAAAATGGCGTGGGGTCCCCCCTATTTTTGATAGCCAGTCAGGGTAAAGCAGACAGCTGTAGCCTGCAAACCACAGCTGGCAGCTTCATCTTGGCTGGTGATCAATTTGGAGGGCTCCCCAGGCTTTTTTTTTTTTATTTATAAATAAAGAATTAAAAAAAAAAATAACGCGGGGTCCCCCCAAATTAGATCACCAGCCAAGGTGAAGCTGACAGCTGGGGTCTGGTATTCTCAGGGTGGGAAGAGCCATGGTTATTGGACTCTTCCCAGCCTAAAAATAGCAGGCCGCAGCCGCCCCAGAAGTGGCGCATCCATTAGATGCGCCAATCCTGGCGCTTCGCCCCAACTCATCCCGCGCCCTGGTGCGTTGGCAAACGGGGTAATAAATGGGGTTGATACCAGATGTGTAATGTCACCTGGCATCAAGCCCAGCAATTAGTGATGTCACGGCGTCTATTAGATACCCGACATAACTAATTGACAGTAAACAAAAGCAAAAAAAAAAAAGACAAAAATTTTTTTATTAGAAAAAACACTCCCCAAATCATTCCCTTGTTCTCCAATTTAATGAAAAAAATTTGAAAAAAATGGGTCCGCAGAAATCCATATGGACGTCCCACGTCGGCTCTGGACCTTCTAGAATATGGGGGCACGTTCAGGGAACGTATCCCCCATTTTCTAGGAGGGCAGACCCTCCATTTGAGGAGAGTGGGTGCCAAAAATCTGCACCCACTCTCCCCGGGTCACAGCTGCAGAGTGCCGAGCAGCCAGCACAGCTCTCTGAACACTGTGCTGGCTGTCAGCTGCTCTGCACATGTGACCGGCCGGCGTGCACTGTAAGGAGGAGGGGGCCGCGGGGATCAGCGCTGCGACCGGACAGGTAAGGGGGAATACCGGGGGAATAGGGGGTGACCGGGCAGGGCCTGGGGGGCATTTTTCTGTCGCATGTGTTATTGCACATGCGACAGAAACCATAGGAGCAGGGCGGCCGGTGCGCTACTGTGCGCGCGGCCATGTTGGATTTTCGGGAGGGGGGTCGGGGCGTGTACTTTGGAGACACCGGGGGCTTTCCTGGACTTTGCCAGGAAGTGAGGTCAACAGGAAACCTCTTGACCTCACTTCCAGGTAAATGCCTGCGTTCTGGCATGCCGACAAAGGCCGCGGACCGCAACAAAAAAGCAGCTCACTGCGGTGTAACTGCGTTCTGACCCACATCATTGATTCAATGGGGGAGAGAACGCAGCCACACCGCACAAAAGAAGTGACATGCTGCTTTTCTTTCCGCACCGATTTTTGGCATCCAAAACGCTGCGTTTAGAAACGCAGCGTGTGCACTGATTTTTCGGCTTTCTCATACACTTTGCTGGGAAAGCTGAAAGCATGCAATTTGCCACTGAAACGCTGCGGTTCTAAACGCAGCGTTTCCGCGGTAAAAAACGCAACGTGTGCACACAGCCTTAATGGGAGCAAATACAGAGGGTTCACTGGTTCAACACGAGGTGCAAACCATTAATCAGCCTTAAAAATAGAAAGGCCAGATGAGACTTTAATTAAAAACAAAACAAAAAAACAACAAAACACACATCTAGAGTAGCCAACCCAGTTCTGGAAAGGCAGTGTATGGACAGATGAAACTAAGATCAACCTGTACCAGAGTGATGGAAAAAAGAAAGATTGGCAAAGGCTTGGAACGGCTCATGATCCAAAGCACTCCACATCCTCTGTAAACATGGTGGAGGCAGTATAATGGCATGGGCATACATGGCTCCCAATGGCACTGGGGCACTAGAGTTTATTGATGATGTGACTGAAGACATCATACACATGTCTCCAGTACACTCCTGTATGTCACTCTGCCGTCATGAACAAGGTCTACTAACCGAAACGTTAATGTTGGGCCATATGACAGGACTACTGCGATAAAATAAAATTGTATATTGCTTAGAATTGATGTGCCATGGTATTTTCCTCCTTGGATTGATTTACCATTACCATTGAGCACTTACCAGACTAGCGATGAGTGCCTACCAAAACATACTTTGAAGACAGAAGCAACCGGACAAACTCTGAAGTCTACAGGGCTATACTTTTTGCTCAGATTCCACCAAATCCAGTAAGGTTGATTGGATGCTTCACAGTACAGAAGGACAGTGACCCAAAACATACTGGAAAGTAACCCAGATTTTCTAGGCACAAACATTGGATATTCAGCAATGGCCGAGTCATCACCAGATCTCAACCCCACTGAGCATAAATTTCACATGTAAGGCTATGTGCGCACTAGAAATGTGAAGTCTCTCAAGAAAATTTCTTGAGAAACTTCTGCCAGTGAAAGATTTCCGGACCTGCGGAAAAAATCCGCACCAAATCCGCATGCGGTTTTGCCGCGGATTTACCGCAGGTTTGTCCCTGCAATAAATAATAAAGATAATCGATAGACAGATAATGGATAGAGGGAAAGATAGATAGATGAATAGATAGATAGATAGATGGATAGATAGATAGAGGGATAGATAGATAGAGGGATAGATAGATAGAGGGATAGATAGATAGATAGATGAGAAAAACCTATATAATGTTCCACCTCCCTGCAATTTTCTAAGCTGGCACCCTTTAGTGACTTTCATGTGGCACTAAAGGGTGCTTAGCCTTGTATTTAGCCATAAAATAAATAAATAATTAAAAAAAAACGACGTGAGGTCCCCCCATTTTTTGTAGCCAGCTAGGGTAAAGCAGACGGCTGCAGCCTGCAGACCACCGCTGGCAGCTTCACCTTGGCTGATAATCCAAAACAGAGGGCACCCCACGCTGTTATTTTAAATTATATAAATAATTTAAAACAAAAAACGTGCGGTCCCCCCCATATTGGATCACCAGCCAAGGTAAAGCGGACAGCTGGGGTCTGATATTCTCAGACTAGGGAGGTCCACTGTTATTGGACACTCCCCAGCCTAAAAATAGCAGGCCGCAGCCGCCCCAGAAGTGGCGCATCCATTAGACGTGCCAATCCTGGCGCTTTGCCCCAGCTCATCCCGCGCCCTGGTGCGTTGGCAAACGGGGTAATATATGGGGTTGATGCCAGATGTGTAATGTCACCTGGCATCAAGCCCTGGGGTTGGTGAGGTCAGGCGTCTATCAGATACCCGACATCACCAACCCAGTCAGTAATAATTAAAAAATAGACAACAAAAAAAGTTTTATTTGAAAAAACCACTCCCCAAAACATTCCCTCTTTAACCAATTTATTGAAAAGAGCACAATCAATTCCACGTCCGGCGTAATCCAATAAGGGGGGGGGGGCAAGGCGATCCATACCATAGTCGCTGTCCCAGTCAATGAAGAACAGAATGTTCCCCATTGGCTGGGAGAGCAATGCAGTGACCTGAGCTAACATCAATAGGTCAGCTCAGGTCACTGCAGGGGATGACGAGCGCTGCCATCAGGCGCATAGATGAGATCATTACCTTCTGTGATCATCTCCTGTACTGCTGACGTCAGCGCTGTCACTGACTTCTATGCCCGCCGCGTTGTCAGAAGTATCGCGAGAGCCCGTGACGTCACCGCTAGTGACAGTCTCGGGCCGCTCGCGAGACGGGCATAAACAGCAGTGACCGCGGTGACGTCAGGAGGCAGGAGATCGTCACAGCAGGTAATGATCTCACCTCCTGACAGCAGCGATCGTCATCCCCGCGGCTCCCAGCACTGCAGGGTGTCAGTGTCTGCCTGCGCTGCCGCGTGACAGGCTGCTGACACTGCGGGCAGACACTGACACCCTGCAGTGCAGGCAGCCGCGAGGCCGGAGCAGGACACAGACTGCACGGGCACCTGGAGGTCGCACGGAAGTGCTTCTGTGCAGCGTCCAGGGAGTGCGACGTCTGTGTTTACTCTGCTCCGCCTCCTCTTCCTGGCATAATGACATCGCTTCCTGCAAAACCGCAGGCAGCGATGAGCATTCCCGCAGGTAATTCGCGGCTATTCCGGTGGTATACCGCACATCATTGCTACCTGCGGAATACCCCCGGAATACCGCAGGTACCTGCGGAAATTAATGGACATGCACATTTTCTCAAGAAAGTTTCTCGAGAAAATTTTCTCAAGAAATTTTCTTGAGAAAAATCCGCACAGTGCGCACAGCTATTTTTGTTTCTCATTGAATTTCATGGGAAATGTCTGCACAAAGATTGCAGACATTTCTCAAGAAATTTCCGGGGCAAATCCGCGGGTAAATCCGCAGGTAAAAAGCTCTAGTGCGCACATAGCCTAAGACAAAACATAAGGAAGAAACAAGCAACAACTGAAGTCAGCTGTAGTATAGGCCTGGAAAATGCATCACAAAGGAGGAAACACAGTGCTTGGTGACGTCCACGGCTTCCAGACTTCAGGCAGTCACTATCTGCAAAGGATTCTCTGCAGAGTATTAACAATGAAGATGTTATTTCTGGTAAGTAAATTTGTCCAATTACTTTAGAGCCCCTGAAATGAAGAGGCTTTGTAGAAAATAATTGCAATTCCTAAACATTTCACAGGATATTTTTCTTCAACCCCTTTAATTTAAACCTGAAAGTCTACACTTCAATTGCATCCTAGTTATTCTATTTTATATCTAAATTAGTGGCATGCACAGGCCAAATCACACAGATTCAGTCACTGCCCAAATATTTCTGGCCTTAACTATGTGTTCATTGAAGACAAATGTTCCCATAACCTAGATAGATGACAGTTGGTGCTTATAAAATTCTATGGATGGGGAGGAGCAAAAAGCACAATATTGGGGACATCTGTATTACCTGTAGATAGAATGGACATTATTGATGAACACTGGGGTCACGGTCTCTAGTGAGTCTCCTTCCCCTACTGGCTCAAGTTACTCTGCTTATGTATAGACTAGAAGGTGGCCCGATTCTACGCATCAGGTATTCTAGAATTTACGTATTGTGTAGTTAATGTATGATTTTTGTTTATATATTATATATATATATATATATATATATATATATATATATATATATGTTGTTGTCTGTAGTTAGCAAGTGTTTGTGTAGGGCGCTGTACATGTTCTGGGTGTTGTCTGGGTGTGGCGGGGGGTGAGAGCGGTGTTTGTGTGTTGCGTTGTTTGTGAGGGTGTGTGTGTTTTGGGGGGAGGTATGTTTTGTGCAATGTGTGTGTTTTGGGGGGAGGTATGTTTTGTGCAATGTGTGTGTTGTGCGGTATGTGCGTAAATTTGTGTGTGCCGCGGTGTTTATGTGTTGGGTGTTGTGTGTGCGGCGTTGTGTGTGTGGGTGTCTGTGTAGGGCAGTGTTTGTGGTTCCCAGTGTGTGTGTGGTGTGTTGTGCAGTGCGTGTGTGGCAGTGTGTGTGTGTATGTGTGTGTGTGTGTTTTGGGGGGAGATGTGCACCCCCCATCATGCTCCATCCCCCATGCTGCGCACCCCCCATCGTGCTCCATCCCCCATGCTGCGCATTCCCCATCGTGCTCCATCCCCCATGCTGCGCATTCCCCATCGTGCTCCATCCCCCATGCTGCGCATTCCCCATCGTGCTCCATCCCCCATGCTGCGCTTTCCCCATCGTGCTCCATCCCCCATGCTGCGCATTCCCCATCGTGCTCCATCCCCCATGCTGCGCATTCCCCATCGTGCTCCATCCCCCATGCTGCGCATTCCCCATCGTGCTCCATCCCCCATGCTGCGCATTCCCCATCGTGCTCCATCCCCCATGCTGCGCACCCCCCATCGTGCTCCATCCCCCATGCTGCGCACCCCCCATCGTGCTCTATCCCCCATGCTGCGCACTCCCCATCGTGCTCCATCCCCATGCTGCGCACTACCCATCGTGCTCCATCCCCCATGCTGCGCACCCCCCATCGTGCTCTATCCCCCATGCTGCGCACCCCCCATCGTGCTCCATCTTCCATGCTGAGCACTCCCATCGTGCTCCATCCCCCATGCTGCGCAACCCCCATCGTGCTCTATCCCATATGCTGCGCACTCCCCATCGTGCTCCATCCCCATGCTGCGCACTCCCCATCGTGCTCCATCCCCCATGCTGCGCACCCCCCCATCGTGCTCCATCCCCCATGCTGCGCACTCCCCATCGTGCTCCATCCCCCATGCTGCGCACTCCCCATCGTGCTCCATCCCCCATGCTGCACACCCCCCCATCGTGTTCCATCCCCCATGCTGCACACCCCCCATCGTGCTCCATCCCCCATGCTGCACACCCCCCATCGTGCTCCATCTCCCATGCTGCGCACTCCCCATCGTGCTCCATCTCCCATGCTGCGCACTCCCCATCGTGCTCCATCCCCCATGCTGCGCACCCCCCATCCCCCATGCTGCGCACTCCCCATCGTGCTCCATCCCCTATGCTGCGCACTCCCAAACGTGCTCCATCTCCCATGCTGCGCACTCCCCATCGTGCTCCATCCCCCATGCTGCGCACCCCCCATCGTGCTCCATCCCCCATGCTGCGCACTCCCCATCGTGCTCCATCCCCTATGCTGCGCACTCCCCATCGTGCTCCACAGTCACACATCAGACATTAAACACGCACACATCTGATCGCATACACTCACACACACACCTCACTTCTCCCTGTGCCCACCGGTGGGCGGTCCCAGCAGCTGTGCTGCACGCCGTGCTCCTCTTCCGACACTCACACATCCGATCGCATACACTCACACTCACACCCGATCGCATACACTCACACACACACACACACATCCGATCGTATACACGCGCTGACACAATCACAACATCCGGAGATACCATATGCTTCCGGCCATGTGATCCTCTGGCAGGTCCTGGAAGATCACTACACAGTATCGCCGCCGAGAAGCAAGCGATATCACGGAATGTTGTGAGTATGTGGATGCGATCTGGTGTGTGTGTGTGTTGTGTGTTCATTCCGCCGCAGGACCTTGATGCGCTCACCTCGTGTGGGGGGCGGAGCCTGGGCGATCGGCCAATCCGTGCGGGGGGCGGAGCCTGGGCGAGGAGAGCGGCCAATCCGTGCGGGGGGGGGGAGGAGCCGAGCGCCCAATCTGTGCAGGTGGGGCGGGGCCATGGCGAATCCGTGAAACCCAGCGGCCAATCCGTGCGAGGGGGCGGACGCGAGGCGAGGCGAGCGGCCAATCCGTGAGGGGGGAGGAGCCAAGGCGAGGCGAGAGGCCAATCCGTGCAGGGGGGCGGGGACATGGCGAGGCCAGCAGCCAATCCGCTGTTTGTCACCGTAAGGACATGTCCCGGGACACAATTTTGGAGCAAGACAGACAGACAGAATAAGGCAATTATACATATAGATAACTATTGTACAGGCTCTTTTCCACCTGCGATTTGCATGTGCAATCCAAGAAAAAAAAAATAAAAATAAAAAAAAAAAAAATCGGATCTCACTCGCACCAGTGTTAATCAATGAGGCAGTTTTCTCCTTCCGGTTATTTCTCCACACGAATCGTGCTCTCAGTGCAATCGCAGCATGCTGCGTATTCCACTGAGTCTCAGCTCACGCACCCCAACATCGCACTGCACTCGCATGTTATCTGACTGCAGTGCGGTGCACGCAGAGACAGACAGCGGAGGAGATGGGAGAAAGTGCTCCCTCCATCTTCTCCGCTCCTGTGATGCAATCGCAAGATCCTCGGCTGACACCGCAGCAGAGGGTCATTAGCAAATCGCTTCTGAAGCTCTCATATCGGAAGCGGTACACAAGTGGAAAAGAGCCCAACCACTCAGTCTGGAGAAAAGGAATAAATCCTGCTTACTTATAAATCAATCCTCTGAATAGGTCTGCTCGCTTTGCAACATATTGCTTCCCAACTGCACATGATCTGGTCCTTCCTTGCCATACATATTACCCAACACCTGACATCTTGAGAAACCTATGCCTCTAATGGTGACATGTCTACAGGTATCTGAGGGCACATGTGCACACGTGACTGGGTCCTATTCTATGGGAACAGGACAGGTGCGTGATAAGTGCTGCCCTCACAGGCAACTCAGCAGATCTCTGCACGCTTGGTGCCCGATCACCTCCAGATATAGAAATGAGCAGAGCTGGATTAACCCTATATTCATACTTTGAGGATGCCTTACTGGTTTTCCTCTAGCAATAGTTTAGAATTTTAAGCGTTCACTTGCCTTTAACCCTTCCGATGCTCTGCGCAGCTCTTTGATCACAGACGACAAAGCCTCTGGATTGATCCCTTGTTCACACAGTCTTACACAAATCGACAAAGTCTCCATATCCAAACCGGTGTTCAGCAGTCTTGAAATCTCTAGCAGAACTGGAAGAAAATCCATACACGGTCAGATTAGTGATACATTATGGGAGACTACAGGATGGAAACAAACCAGGTGGTCTACAAATGTACATTGTGCTTGTGGGCAGGGAACATACTTCCAACAGCCTTCTGACCTATTCGGTGGTATCGGACCCCAGGAGTCTTCCACAAGACTTGCATGATTATTACACAGGCGATGCCAATAGATCATCATCCCTTCAATAAGCAGAGTACACGTTTTCTGGAATACTTTGTGATTTAGGGGTTGCCCTCTACTTGGACAACCTCTTCTCATTCCTCATGTGCACACCCATTTAAAGAAAATGGCCTACACTCACCTCTGGTACGGTTCCAGCAGTGTTGGGACTCTTGTTGCTGGGACTCACAGGACATTGTTATGATATGTGAACCCTGCGTACAATCAGTGGCGGCTTAATTTCCCCCCAGCCTTTGAATGATTAATTCATAGGAAGCGAGAGCTGCGGCTGACGCTCACTACCTCTTCATTGCTCCTGGGTTTGAAGGTGAGGAAGAGAGAAGCCACTACTGATTGGGCGCAGGGCTCACATGTTATTACATTGTCACATGAGCCCCGGCAACACAAGACCAGACACCGCTGGACCTGTGCTGGCACCGGAGGGGATTGTAGGCTTTTTTATTTTTATGAAAAATTCACAGTAAGAAAGAGCAGCAGTGTTTACCTGCCCAGAAACAAATGCACTAACAAGATGCAGCAAAACCTCTTGATAAAGATGGAGGCAACACAGGTGCGAAACACTGATGGAGCAACCACTCACACACTGACACTCCATGGAGGGAGTGATTGCTTAGTGTTAAAACTGCACACAAATGGCTTGTATAGGGCGCCGTTCACACATGCAGGGGCACAGAGTCTGGCTTATAGCCTATTGATGACATTAGGCGGGCTGCCCAACACTATAAGTGCACCACACAGGAACGGAGACCCCAGGTTACAAGGCCTACATTAACCCCTTCACGACCTTGGACGGATCTATCCGTCCAGGATCGTGTCCCGTTAAGCCCTGCCCCCTGCTGCGGGCAGTCGGCGTGGATCGGCACACATATCAGCTGTTTTCAACAATGGGAATGGGAAGTGTAAACATGCGCGGGATTCTGAAGGCGCGACGGGGAACGTCGCACATGTGAATCCATGGTATCACGCACATGGGGCGACGAGCTCTGCTATTTACATAGTAAATATGGAAATAAAACTTTTTTTATTACTTTCATATTACACAATTTTACAACACAGGAGAGGGTAGGGAGGTGTAATTAGGGCACACATGCGTCTGCTGATAGGTCAGAACGCATATTCTACATGACAGGTTCCCTTTAAATGGGACTACTGTAGCTGCAGCATGTATAAAGATAGAAGTGCAAAAATATATATATTAGTTGATAATTTGGCCAGAATACGGATGCTCATAACCCATGTCAAGGGTCCTCATGCTTGTGAGTCCCTACACTAAATGGAAAAGCTATACCACAAAAAGAGGAATTCAATTTTCCCCAAAAAATGCATTTGTTTCTGTGGCCTGGGAAAGTAAACATAGTTGCCCTCTCTTGCTGTGAATTTTTGGGGGAAAATTAAATTCCTCTTTTTGTTGTTTAGTTTTTCATTTTTATAGCAACGCAGATGAAGGGGGAAAAAAGGGTTAGTGTCAAAGGTGGACATCACCTTTAAAGGGAACCTGTCAGGTCCAATATGCAGCCAGCATCACGAGCAGTTCTGGGTGCATATTGCTAATTCCTGCCTAACCGTCCCTGTATACACTAGCATAGATAAAGAGATCTTTAGAAAAAGTATTTCTAAAGATCTTTTATGATATGTTAGGGTCACTGCGCATGATCAGAAGTTCCCGGCAGTTCCGGTCGTGCGCACTACACCAGTTTGAAGCCGGTACGCGTACACCCAGCTTCATAGTATGCATGACTGGAAGTGTGGGGATCATGGGCACTGAGCCAAAAACCAGTGACAGGTGCAGTGGCAGCAGGGGTGAGTGACCATGCCTCTGATGCCGTGTATTCATTAGCTTGTTAGCTCATACACAGGGGTGTACTAACATGCTACTAGCCAAGGGAACAAACGCCCTTGTGACTAGTCCCTGCACTCATTAGCATATCATAAAGGACCTTTAGAAATACTTTTTCTAAAGATCTCTATCTATGCAACTAGATACAGAGACGGCAATATGCACCCAGAACTGCTCGCGGTTCTGGGTGAATTCAGGACCTGACAGGTTCCCTTTAATAGGGTTGTCAAGGACTGAAGTATTTGTTACTTATCCAAAAGAAAAAAAAAAAAAAAAAGGATGGGGGAATCCGACACCCCTATAGGAACTAAGTAATGTACACGGTTTAGTGGCTGCTGCCGAGGTCATTTCCCAATCACTTTAGTGGGAGATTAGGTGCAGCACTCGGCGGTGGCTAATCAGTAATGACCCAGGCTGCTGCATTCCGCCAATATACCAATTAGTTATGGGTAGACCCTTGACGAAGCTCACGTAAAAAGCACATCAAGGGCATCATTGGTGTTTATGCTGCACGGTAACAGGATTTCTGTATGACCGGCCATTTTTAGTGTGTGAATCCTTAATACATGTCTCTACATATGGGGCGTATGCAGCATACCCTAGGACAGTGATGGCAAATCTATGGCTCGCGTGCCACCAGGGGCACGCAGAGCCCATTCTGCTGGCACGCGTGCTGTCGCCTGATCCTGCCGCTTTGATCTGAAGGTGCAGTCGCACCGGCAGATCAAAGCTGTGTTGGAGCGGAGGAGACATTTCTCCTCGCTCTGACAGTCCTCCTCTCCCAGGCTGCAGGTGTGTTGCCTAGGAGACAGAGGAGCATCAGTGAGCGGCGCCGGCGTAATGACGTCTTCTGGCCGCGTGGGAACGTGTGCAGGAAGGTGAGTTGT